>NC_133660.1:268582954-268877954 GCF_037893015.1 Macrotis lagotis
ATTTAGACAAGGGAGAAAATATTACTAATGAAGATTAAACTTGAAAGTATTTCACTGTACATTTTGGGTTTTTTTGGAGAGAGTTAGTGGTTAAATTTTTACTAGCACACTCCTGCTTCCAACCCAAATGATCTTTGATCCCATGAAAAGTACCAGAATGTGATTTTAACTTCAGATTTTTGTCTTCTCTAGGATGGTCAGCATCCATAAGCAGGAGGCCAGAAAGCTGTCCATCTCCCTTGTTTCACCATCCTCTCGGGACTTGGGCCCTAACTGTGGAGAGGACCTGGACAGTGAATTCTCTGAGAAGACAGATGAGGAACCTGCGGATGTCTATGGAGTGGGTGATCCTGCTGCCAAGTACTCACAGATGAGCCCACACCTCTCTTCTCGAGGAAGCATCATCAAATGTTTTCGGGATGCAGCAGAAGAAGGCTATAGGGCCTACTTCTTGGATAAGTATGATGAAGACAAGAACCCTAATGTGAGTCTTTGGGAAATCACAGGGAGAAGTACTGGGGTAGGTAGTGTGGGAGAAAGTAGGGCTGTTGCCAGCCTACACTTCATCTTGCCAACTAGGGGAGCTCCCACTGTTTACCTTGATTAGAATATTGGAATTCCATTTTTAAAATTTCAACAGGGGGGGTGGCTAGGTGGTGCAGTGGATAGAGCACCGGCCCTGGAGTCAGGAGTACCTGGGTTCAAATCCAGTCTCAGACACTTAATAATTACCTAGCTTGTGTGGCCTTGGGCAAGCCACTTAACCCCATTTGCCTTGCAAAAATCTAAAAAAAAATATCAACAGGGTGAGAATTTTCAAAATTGTCCAATCTGCAAAAAAAAAAAAAACCCACTGAGGCAGAGCTCTGAGCCAATGATACTTTATTGAAGGGTCCCTGACCCTCTCCAATGAAATGGACCTCAAATCTTCCTCATGATCTGAGATGCCCTCTTCCTCCAGGGTCTTACCTGGATATATATACTTACTTGGATAATACAGGTGGAATAAACCAAAAAATATGGAGTTGGATTGATGAATAGACTTGCTCTTGACCCTCCAGGAGGGCCTTGACTCTCCAAAATATAGAATCTCACTGGTTGCCAAACAGAGGAATAGGCTAACAGGCTGATGAACAGAACTAACAGATTTATCTTGACCTTCTAGAAGGTCCTACCAAAGTTGATGATTAGGTTCCTGGGATTGGATGGATGAGAGGATGTCAAAACATCTACTTGGGTCAATGGCTTGGTAGAAGGGCAGGCTGTAGTCTGGCAACCAGGGTCACTCATTGGCTACATGCTCATGATCATCTCCCCATATTGAGCAATTGAAAGACCACAATGAAGGGACAGCAAAACTAGCTTGTGGGGGGGGGGACTTCTATAAATTGAGGCACCACTGTCATGCTTGTCTTGGTCACCATAATAAGGAAAAATGAGGGTGGAGATCCTCTAGTTAATTTCCTTTGATTAAGCAAGGAAATTTAGAATCTGCATTTCATAGCTCTGCGGTCAAATACATATATACAGAATTTATAATCACTAATCCTATGGAATCATATCAAACTGATTATTACTGAGTGGAATAAAACAGGGCTCCAATTAATCATTAGTCACAACTGTCGAATGTTGGACAAAGCAATAAGATAAAACTCAACAGAGATAAATATAAAATCACCCTTGGCTTTATAAAAAAAAATTACACAGGTGTAAGATGAGGGAAGCTCAGCTAGGCCTTTTTGATTTACATGATAAAGATCTGAGGATTTTAGTAGACTGCTCAAGATGGGATAGTAGAGTCACATGGCAGCCCAAAGCAGAATGGCCTGGTTTTAAGAGAGGTACAACGAGGGGTGGCTAGGTGGCGAAGTGGATAAAGCACCAGCCCTGGAGTCAGGAGGACCTGAGTTCAAATCTGATCTCAGACACTTAATAATTACCTAGCTGTGTGGCCTTGGGCAAGCCACTTAACCCCATTTGCCTTGCAAAAACCTAAAGAAAAAAAAAAGAGAGAGGCACAATGTCCAGGATTAGGGTAGTAGGATCTTGTTGTATTTGAACCAGTTCTGGTCACATCTAAGGGTGTAACATGCAATTCAAAGTACCAAAGTTGGAGAGTCTCTAGAACAGGGGTGGGGAACCTTTTTTTCTGCCAAGGACCATTTGAATATTTATAACATCATTCACAGGCCATACAAAGTTATCAACTTAAAAATTAACCTGCTATATTTGGTCAAACAATTCATCCCTAAAAAAGTTTCTAGATTCAGTGAATTTCAAGTCTCACTTGTGGTTGTCTTGGCAGTGCTAGCCCAGATGATTTTGCCCAAGGGTCAGATGTTCTCTGCCCATGCTCCAGAAGAAGGCATCCAAAATGATGAAGGGCTTTGAGACTAAAACATACAAGGATCAGTTGAAGGAATTAGGAATGTTTAACCTGGAGAGGAGAAGACTTGGAGAGATATAATTTCTGTCTTCAAATATTTAAAGGGTTTGATATGAAAGAAGAAATCAAAAGGCAGATCTAGGAGCCACCAGGGACAGAGTGGTAGATTTCCGAAGTGCATTATAAAGAAAAGCTTCTCAACTATTAGAGTTGTCCAAAAGTAGAATGGGTGCCATGGGAGGTGGTGGCTTCTATCTCACTGGAGGTCTTCGAGAAAATATGGTTGGCCCTTTTTGGGGAATGGTATAGAGGGGGATCTTGTCTGGGCATGGATTGGTCTAGATGGCCATTGAAGGTTCCTTCCTCTCCTGAGCTTCTGCCTCATTTGGAGCGTGCAATGTAAGACTAATGATTTAATCTATTATTTTGTTGATTAGTTAGGCCTAAGTGAGGGAGAAAATATTAATAAATCAGATTAAATTTGAAAGTGTGTCATAGTATATTTTGGGTTTTGTGGGGAGGGTTAGTTAGTTGTTAAATCCTTCTCATCCAAAGTCAGCAACCTTCTGTTTCCCTGACTTTTAGTCATAATAAAGGAACAAATCTGAATCCATATGTTGACTCATCTAAATAATTCAGAAGTATGTACCAGAAACAATGAATCACTATCCATGGAGACGAGTCATCTATTAGATTGTGTGAACTTGTGAAAATTAATGTATGATACATCATATATATATATATATATATATATATATATATATATATGCATACACACATATGACTGTTACAAAAAGATGACTCTTTTTCCTTTTAAAAGCTTACAGACCATCAATCTAGGCCAATTACCTGCCTCAGCATCAATATGGGATAATTTGTGGGAAGGAAATGATGACCTAGAGATAGGGATTTCTGCCCCAAATAGCCTCACAGTGATAACAAGGCCTTGACACCCATGAATTTATCTAATTTTATTTTGCAGATGTAGTTATATTTTCAGCCTGTATAATCAGCTGAAGTGATGAGTTTTCTACGTTTACTTTCCCTAGTGTATAAATAGAAGTGTCTTCTATTTTTGATTAGCTGGCTTCACCCAATCTTCAAGCATCCACTCACTACTTCCCCCCATTTCTGACCCTATTTTTAAATGAGGTCAAGACCTTGTTGGCATTTTTATGGGGCTCAGGAGGAATGCTTATGATTTCTTTTGATATATCAGCTCTGACCTGGAGCTTTGAATTTCAAATAAAGAACAAGAGAATATAAGAGTTGGAAGGGTACCTTATAAGATAGAATACAACGTAAGAACTACACTGTCAGAACTGGCAGGAACTTTAGAAAATAGAACTCTGAATGTCATAACTGGCAGTGTGAGTGACTATAGGATATAAAATATTAGGATTAGAAGGGATTTTAGGACATAAAATAACAGAACTGAAAGAAACCTTAGAATATAGAATGTGAGAGCTGGAAAGAAAGTGACAAAGGACCTTAGAATATAAAATATTCTATATGGAAGGAGTCTTAGAACATAGGATATCTGAATTGAGAGGGGACCTTAACATAGAACATAGAATATCATAGCTGGAATAAACTTTAGATTGAATATTATCAAAACTGAAAGTAAGAACAAAGAACATTAAAATTAGAATGAATCTTAGAGATTACTTAGCCCAGGGGTTCCCAAACTTTCCAAATATGAATACTCCATTTAGATGTCAAAAGTATGTTGTAGTCATGCACATGACAGTAGTTATATTATAATATATGTTAATTGACAAGATCCATTATGATAAAAGCCTTTATTCTTTAGTAATACATCAAGATGAATTTCCATTCATTATACATTCTTTTTATGTGTGAGACATTATTTATCAATTATTCAGAAGGTGTGGTGACCTCTTTATGAATTTGCATATGAATTTGTAAAAAGTCTTTCTTTGTAGGGTTTCTCTTTTTCAGGCTGGAAGTGACAGATTTAGTTCAGCCTTTTCACTTTACAGATGAGCGTTTCCTCATCTGTAAAATGGGCATCTTTACAAAATATTTACAGCAGTTCTTTTTTGTGGTGGCAAAGAACTGAAAACTAAGGAAGCTTCCTTTAGTTGATGAATGGGAAGGTCAGGGCTCAACACGTGAATGTGATGGAATATTATTGTGTTGTAAGGACTGATGAAGGGAATGGATTTAGAACACGTGAAGATTTGTATAAACTGATACAGAGTGAAGTGAGCGGAAACAGGAGAACAATGAAGGTAGTAACAACAATATTGTAAAGACAAAATGCTTTGTAAGACTTAACCCTGATCAATGCAATGATTAACCTCAATTCCAGGGGAATCATGAATGAAATATTCTTTCCAATATTCCTGAGAGAGAGGTGATGGATTTTGGATGCAGGTTGGGACCTAGTAGTATTTTTGAACATGGCCCAAAGGGAAATTTGTTTTGTTTGACTATTCATATTTCTTACAAAGATTTTATTTTTTTAAGTTTCCATTGGATGTGGAAAAGGTGGAAGGGAGAAAAAATTATAGAAAATGGGGGTTATTACCTACCTCATGGAGTTGTGAGAATCAAATGTGATAATACCTATAAAGTATTCTGGAAACCTTAAAGAACCATATAAATTCTATCTATCTTCATCATCATCATCCTCATCAAGAGACCCATGCTTTTTTGCTCCTATTACTAAGAATGGAAAGGCCTACTGAGATTATAATGCCTGCTAAACCATTAGGATTGATTGGTTAGGATTGAGTCTTTGTTCCCTACAGAAGCAACTCTCTGTCATATCCATCCTTTTCCTCTTTCTCTCCCATCTCCAGGGCATCATTAACTTTGGCACCAGTGAAAACAAACTCTGCTTTGACCTCTTGTCCAGCCGGGTGAGTCCTGATATCCAGCTACAAATATTCATGCTGTTTTTCCTTGAATGTCTCTAGGGAGTCACCCAGAAAAGACTGGGGGGGTGTCACAATTCTTTTTCTGGCTGAGGGTATCCTTTAAAGGGATAGCCAGAAGCAGAAGTGAGAAGGGATATGTAGGATACAAAGAAGAGTGTTAGGCCAGTCAGTGAACAGAGACAGGGTGCCATCTGCGTTGTGTGTGTGTGTGTGTGTGTGTGTGTGTGTGTATGTATCTGTTGTGTTCATGTACCTATGGGAGTTGAAGGGAGCACAGAAGAGAGATCTTTGAATTTGAAGTTAGGAGGCTTGAGTTTGGAGACTGACTCTCCCACTTTGTGAATCTGAGAAGTCCTGACTCTCTCAGGACCTCAGTTTCCACATCTTTAAAATAAGGGAAATGCTGCTTCTGCTTCCCAGAGTTCTCATGGGGAACTCATTTTGTATAACTTTAAGCACTAACATGAGATATCACTGACTAAATGTCTTCTGAACAATAAGCTAGTGCCCAGGTATAACACAATCCCTGTCTTCATGGAGCTTCCAGTTTAGTTGTAGAAATTTAAAATCAGGCTTTACCATGTTCTTTAGATACCTTCTCTGATTTACTTCACAATAGTCCTGTAAGGTAGGTAGGGTAAATATTATAACTCTAGATTTTTTTTAATGGGTTGTGGTTCTAATCTGTGATTCTATTAGGATAGGGAATACCTGATGAAGAAAGGTCTTCTACTTGGCCCATTGACAACTGGAAAGTCTTAGAATGAACTCTGGGTGCCAGATTCTTCATGGGGCTTATGGTCTAGTGTAGAGATTTAAAATTAGTGCTTACCATGTTCTTTAGAGACCTTCTTTCATTTACTTTACATTAGCCCTGTGAGGTAGGTAGGCCCATTGACAACTGGAAAGTCTTAGAGTGGGTGCCAGAAGGCTGAGTGATTGATCCAGGTCTGCAGAGCCAATATGGGCTACTGGGAGGACTTGAACTTAGTTCTTCCTGTCTTCAGGAGGCTAGATCTCAATATGCTAAGGTCATGTTCATCTCAATTGAGGAAACCGAGTTTCAGAGAAGTGAAATGACCTGCTTCAGGTAACATAGCTCATAAAAGGCAGAGCTAGGACCTGATTCTCACTTGTGGGCCTCCAAGTCCTGGGCTCTGTGCTATACCTTACTGTTCTCTAGTGCTGAAGCTCAAGTGACTTTTCTGTTGGTGGCTCTTTGGCTATGGGAGATATTCCATAGAGATCCCTCAAGTATGTGGGCCAGGTTTATGTCTGGGATGTGTTTTCCCCATCACCTGCCCTATGTGCTGAGCCTGGGAGGCCCTCGATGTGTTCCCCTTCCCCACCTGGGTGTGGGAGGAGGCCACCCCTGAGTAGTACTCCTAGTCAAGGTCTCATTACTCTCCTGTATCTTCTTTTCCCACCAGCTGAATCAAAGGGACATGCACCACATGGAGCCATCCTTGCTGCGGTATCCCAACTGGAAAGGACACTTGTGGTGAGTGGCTTCTTGCTTTGGAGGCTTGAGGACATGGATGATTGACTTCTGGGGAAAGGGGGTAAGGGAGTAGCTCTTAGGGTCATAGTATTTAGGGTTGGAAGGGACTTTGGAGGTCATAGTCTAATACCACCTATTACAGAGTAAGAATCTAGGACTAGCTTAGAACATAAACATAAACACTAAAGTCAGAAGATGCTTTGGAACCTAAAATACTGGAACTGAAAGTGAACCTCACCTAGAACCCTGCTGAGAAATAAGTCAATAATTGTTGATTCCATGCTTCATCAGGCACCGGGCTAAGTGTTGGACATGCTCACCTAGAATGGGAGAGCTACAGGAGACCTTAGAACATAGAATATTAGAGCTAGGAGAGAAGCTAGAACTTAGAGCTAGAAGAGATTTTAGGGAAGGCAACATGGTATGGTGAAAAGAACACTGGGCCTGGAGTGAGAAAGATTTGAGTTCAAGTCCAGCCTTAGGTATTTACTAGCTATGTGTCCCCAGGTAAGTCACTTACCCACTGCTTACCTTGGTTTCCTTATCTGTTAAGAGGGGATAATAATCATACCTATCTCCCAGCTTCAATAAAGGTAATAACTGCAAAGTCATTTAACCCACTGCCTGGAGGTGTTATAAAAATGCTATTTGCTATGAGTATTATTATTATTATTGCTAATGTGACTGGGCAAAGTACGGAATCTCTCCAGGCTTATCTGGAAACTGAATGTGTTAGCCCAGGTCACCTCTGAGGCTGTTTTCAGCCCTATAATTATGATCCTATAATAGTTAAAGGACTTAGAATGAACATCAGAGCTAGGAAGGGACCTTAGAACAGAGAATGGAGAATGTCAGAGCCAGAATGGTCTTTGAACCTTTGCTTTCAGAGATGGAACTCTCCATAAATCTTGGGGGGGGGGGGGACTCTGAAGGCCAGTCTTATGAGACTAAGATCCATCCTTGCTGCCTCATTCCATGTGTTTGTTTGCTGGCTTCATAGGCTTCGGAATGAAGTGGCCAGGTTCCTGTCCTACTACTGCAAAGCCCCTGTTCCTCTCAAACCAGACAATGTGAGTAATCTTGTTCTTCACCCCTTTCCTGATATTTGCTCCTGGGTTCCTTGAGAGTAATGGGTGTGCTATCTGGATGGGTGGGTAGGGACTAGCCAAGGTGCCCTTTTTTCTTAGTTATTTGTATTATCAAGGATTTGAAGAAGGATTTATCTTCTTTATTCTAGTCGGGGTAGGAGATATTCATTTATCCATCCATCCATCCATCCATCCATCCATCCATCCATCCATCCATCCATCCATCCATCTTATCAGACAACAAATTGTTAATAGTATACCAGGGGAGATAAGAACTTAGATAAGTTATTCCTCATTCTGATACAGCTTATCACAGTAGGGAAAGAATAAACATTTATTAAACACCTACTACATAGGTCAGGCATGTGGTAAGGATTTAACAGATCTCTCATTTGAACAAGACATAAGCACTTTTAACATTATTATTATAATAGATGATTTAAATATGAGGTCCCATGTAGCCTTTTTTTTTTTTTTTGCAAGGCAGTGGGATTGACTTGCCCAAGGTCACATAGCTAAGTATTAAGTATCTGAGGCTGGATTGGAACTCAGGTCATCTTGACTCCTGGGTCAGTACTCTATTCACTGTGCCACCTACTGCCCCATCTCAACCACCTTGTGTAAGGTGTTATCTTTATCCCTACTTTACAGGAAGTAGAAAATGAGGCATAGCAAAAGAGTAGTTAAATGATTTACTCCAGGTCATATAGCTATTAAGAAATAGACCTCAACTTTGAACTCATATGTTCTTTTTTGTTTTTAGAGTTTTTTTACAAGGCAAATGGGGTTAAGTGACTTGCCCAAGGCCACACAGCTAGGTAATTATTAAGTGTCTGAGGCCGGATTTAAACTCAGGTCCTCTTGACTCCAGGGCTGGTGCTTTATCCACTGTGCCACCTAGCCAACCCTGAACCCATATGTTCTTGTCTCCTCCACTTTTTCCAGCTAGCATGTTGCTTCATTTGGTCATTCTGTTTTGGATCAGACTTATGATTTCCTTAGTATAGGGAAACTCGCAGTGAAGAAGTCCCCTCCACCACTTCAGATTATTCTACACTGTCCTGCCATCTTTGATAAGCATAGTATGCTTAGATAAGTGCATTAGAGAGAAGGAAAACAAATGGGGGGGGCTGGGGAAGGGGACTAGAAAGAAATAGGAACCAGTGGAGTGGATCAGCGAGAGCTTCATGGTGGAGGAGGTCTCCTATGAATAGACTTTTTTAGGTCTAGCTGGGATTCTCTGTCTCCTTTGCTTTGTTATTCTTTCTTGAACCACACCCCTTCCCCCTAATCTGTGGTGCCCTGGCAATGATCATAAGGGCTATATCTCTAGTCCTGTCAAGTCAAATCAAGTGGGGCCTTCTCATTATGTTTTCACTTGACCCAGGAGCTCAGTCTGAGCAGGAAGGACCTTTGGACACAACTTTCTCTCCTCCTCCTCCCTCCCACCCCCAATGCCATAAGACTGAAGAAGAGGATTCAGGCCAGGACTCTCCCTCCATGTAAGGACAACTTTCCCTTGTCAAAAGCTCTCTGGTCATTGCTGATTCTGGAGATGCCCTCATCATTATCTCATCTTTACCTAGAGACAGCTAAGTGGTACAGTAGATAGAACACTGAGTCTAGAGCCAGGAAGACCTGGGTTTAAATCTGGCCTGAGATCCTTATGAGCTATGGGACCCTGGGCAAGTCATTTAACCTGCCTGCCTCAGTTTTCTCTATTGTAAAATGAGGATAATAATAATACCTACCTGGGGGGCTACAATGTGCTATTTATAAAGCACTTAGGCCTGGCACATAGTAGGTATAATAATAAATTTTCCTTCCTTCCTTCCCTCCCTCCTCCCTCCCTTTCCTTCCTCCCTTCCTTCCTTCCTTCCTTCCTTCCTTCCTTCCTTCCTTCCTTCCTTCCTTCCTTTCTTCCTTCTTCCCTCCATTCCTTCCTTCCTTCCTTCCTTCCTTCCTTCCTTCCTTCCTTCCTTCCTCCTTTCCTCCCTTCCTCCCTTCTTCCCTTCCTCCCTTCTTTCTGTGTCTCCTCAGGTGGTGGTGGTGAATGGTTGTGCCTCCCTCTTTTCTGCTTTGGCCACAGTTCTGTGTGATCCAGGGGGTGAGTGAGCTTTCCTGAGCCATGGGGTACTGGGATCTGGGTTGTGATGTGACCAAGAGTAAGGTGATAGTGCCCCATGTACCAAACTTAAAGGAATCACCCTCACATCAAGAATGAATAGATCACTTTTCTTTTTTTCCTAATGCCTTATCTGAATGTTGGATCATTAGATCATAGATTTAGATTTGAGAGGGAATTTAATGAGTATCTTTTCCAGGTTCTTAACCTAGAGTTCATAGATAACTCTGACTTCCCAACCAAGGTGTTTGTGGGGGGCCCATGAACTTGGATGCTAAAAAAATTACATCTTAATTTTCATTTACCTGTAACTGAAATTTAGCATTTCTTTCAATAATAATTATACACAACAAGGCATTACTCAGAGAATAGGTTTCATCATGCTGTCTAAAGACTCCATGATATAATAAAGGTTAAGAACCCCTTATTTAGTTGAACCTCCTTGATTTTTAGAGGGGGAAACTGAGGCCCACAGTGAGTTGCCCAAAGTTACACAGATAGTAGAGCAAGGAGCTGGAATCCAAACCAAGTCTTTTGACTCTATATTCAGTCCTCTTTTTCATTGTGTCTTTAGTTTCATGAGTTGCAAAGAGAACTGAAACTGGAATCTTTCAGGTTTAAATCCTGATGCTAATACTTAACTATTTCTATAATGTTACATAATGGTTTCCTTTCCCTATAGCTTAATTTCCTCATCTGTGAAATGGGCATGAAAATGCTTCCATTACCTACTTCCCAAGGTTATTGTAAAAAAAAAGCAGTTTTCTGGCTAGGAACACACATATGCACACACCTATTTGTATGTGTACATAATATGCATAGTATGTATATGCGTGTGTATGTGTGTGTGTGTGTGTATTTATGCCTCTACATATCTGTTAAAGCTATTGGTTAGCATTGGGCAGAGATTATCTTTCAGTGGGAAAACTGAATTCCTAGACATGTGGTTTTGGATAGAGGTCCATGATCTTTCTCATTTTGCTTTCCTGGAGGTCTGATGATTGCAGTAAGGGGATGACACAGAAGGACTGACAATGGATTTGCTAAGGACAAAGTAGGGAGCAGGAGTGGAGAAGGGGTGGAGGGAAGCTGTTTGCTGTGTATGGAACTCAATGATTCTCTTTGTAGTGGTTTTGATAGAAGCTCCTGGCTATGGAGGTCAGCCAGGGAGGGTTCCAAGTACTACTGATTGACTGGCTTATGATGAAGCAAAAGGGCCTATAGGACTTAGGACTCGTTGTCCTTTCCATTTCCCATTCAGGGCTCTATCTCCTTTCCAACAGAGTAACTATGTAAGAGGGACAGCTAGGTCCCCATCCCATTTGCCCATCCCATTACCTTGCAAAAAAAAAAGACACTTACTAGACCTTGGGTAAATCACTTCACCCTGTTTACCTCAGTTTCCCCAATTGTAAAATGAGCTGGAGAAAGAAATGGCAAATCATTCTCTCAATGGGGGTCACAAAGAATCAGACATGACTAATCAACAAAACAATGACAACAAACCATGAAAGCCTCCTCTGATCTGTGGAAGGACATCATAGTGAATCTTTGGAGGGTGTTCTTTTTAGAGGTAGGGAAGTACAATTTGATGATTTGAGAGGGACCCCAGTGTCTATAGGGACCTTAAAGGAGATCATCTATGATTGCCACACCATTGTGTTGACCTTGGTGATATCAGAACATTATGTCAGCTTTCTGTCTTTTGTAGACTAGGATCTTCTGGGGTGGCTAGGTGGTGCAGTGGATAGAGCACCAGCCCTGGAGTCAGGAGGACCTGAGTTCAAATGTGGCCTCAGACACTTAATAATTACCTAGCTGTGTGTGGCCTTGGGCAAGCCACTTAACCCCAATGACTTGCAAAAACTAAAAAAAAAAAAAAAAAGAGGATCTTCCAAAAATGGGATAACATAGATCTCCTCTTGATCATGATGAAAATGGAGATGACTCATGGGAGGCATATGCTAATACTAATGAATTAGCTAACCAGAATCAAGAAATTAAGGAAATCTTTGGAACTTCCCCTCTCTCATAAAATTCAGGAGGGGATGGATATTAGACCACCTAAATATAGGAGTCATTCTATATGGCTAAAACATTGTTAATCAAAACTATAGCAAACCAGATCTCAGCAGCCTTCCTCAGAGTTGTTGGTTCTGACTTTTTGTATAGAAGTAGTTAAAAATGGTACCAAACTTGTTTGAGAATTGTTCTGAGCAGCCAAGGAACATACTTATCAGTTGTCTTCATTGATAAAATTCATATCATTGGGACCAAAGGGTATGATTCAAATTCAAATGGAGAGAGAGAAATTCAGTGAACAATGTTGGAATTGTTGACCCAGTTGGATAGGTTTGAGTCTAGGGAAGA
Organism: Macrotis lagotis; assembly: GCF_037893015.1. NCBI lineage: Eukaryota > Metazoa > Chordata > Mammalia > Peramelemorphia > Peramelidae > Macrotis > Macrotis lagotis. Next base: position 268,595,331 of record NC_133660.1, read on the forward strand.
TATGAAAGTGATTAGGGTCACAAATCCAACACTAATCAGACCAGGATGTCTTGAACAGAAGATCAGGTTTCCTCTACCAGATGAAAAGATGAAGTGCATTTTTCCGATTCATACAAGCAGAATGACTTTGGCAGATGATGTAACTTTAGATGATTTGATCATGGCTAAACATGATGTGTCTGGAGCAGATATCCAGGCAATTTGTACAGAAGTAAAAAGAATGTAGAATGAAAGTAACAAATTAAGACTTCAAAAATTCTAAAGAAAATGTATTTTATAAGAAACAAAAAGGGACTATCTCTACATGAGATTTATATATATTATTAAATTTATATTTTTAGGATTATATAGAATCATAAATTATTTGATTGTAAATTAATTTGTATATATTATACAGATATGATGTGTGGGGCACTCTTCAAATTGGGCTAGTCTTTTGTTCACTGGTATACTGAGCTATACTGTATCACAATAAAACATTCTCTTTCAGAAGGAAAAAAAGGGTTGATCCCTAATTTTTTCTTTTCTTTTCTTTTTTTTTGACAAGGCAATGTGATGGGCAAAGTTTCTTGACCAAGGTTACATAGCTAAGTAAGTGTTAAGTATCTGAGGTCATATTTAAATTCAGGAACTCCTGACTCCAGAGCCAGTACCCTATCCACTGTGCCACCTAGCTGCCCCCTGTTCAATGTCAACTTTTCTGTGAAACCTAATATTTCTGCTCAAATTACAGAATCATTGATCTGGAGTTGGAAGGGTAAACAAGTCTAACTTCATCAATTCTGTTTTCTCCATTTAAAACTTTTTTTTGTATTAAAAATTTTTCCTCTCACCTCATTTTCCAGTTGAAAAACTAAAATCAAAATCATTTTTTGTAACAAATATGCTCAGTCAAGTGAAACCTTATATTACAGATTTAAAATCTCAACAATTATCTCTCATCCTTGATATCCAAACTGTTGTCAAGATTTCTCTCACAAGCTGGGATTTGAACCCATAATCTCTGACTCTATAGTACCCCACTACTTCATAGGATCTCCAGGGTCTCAACTTTGGGGTTGGGAGGTATAAAAATTTTCTAGAGCAAAACAATCTCTTACTAAATTTTCCTGAAAGACAGATATGGTTGGCATAGACTAGGAGGTAGAGGGTGGTAATGGGGTAAAGAGAGCTGACTAGGGTGGTTGGAAGGAATCTCATTAGATTGGCAATCTCTTCTCTTTGTTTCAGAGGCTTTTCTGATCCCCAGTCCTTTTTATGGGGCCATCACTCAACATGTGTATCTCTATGGGAGTGTTCGACTGGTCTTTGTCCACCTGGACAGCAGGGTAAGCGATGCCAGGACTTCCAGATGGGAGTCCTGAGCTTTGTGGCTGTATCCCAAGGAGAAAAGGGAAATTTCTGAATTTTGAAATGGGCCCTAAGGTGGAGAAGGCAGTGTATTTGAAGAAGTCAGGACTAGAGGTGAAAGGGAAATGAAATCATTTATCATCTCCCAGATAACTCAGGGCTAATTCCCAGAGATTGATTAGGATTTTCAGTTATCTGTCCTCTGGAGAAGAAATGGAATGCCAAGGACCAGGCCTCAAAGGGAACTTTCCCTTTGAGGCCTGGTCCTTGGCAAAATGGGGAGGGCCAGGTATGAATATTCACCAGACACAAACATGTAACTGAAAGGCAATTCCTCTAATCAATCATTAAGAATTTATTAAGTTTCTCCTATTTGCCAGGAAATGTGCTTGACTCCGGGGCTACAAAGACAAAAGGGAAACATTGTCTGCCTCCAAGGCACTTATTATATTCTAACAGGCAACAACATGGACATAATATAATAAAAATGGTAACTAACCTTTATAAAGTGCCAACTTTGGTGCCACACACAGAAGCACTTTACAGAGAATATCTCAACTCATTCTCCTGGGATCCCACCCTACCTGGGAGGTAGGGCTATTATGATCCCCATCTTTACAGATGAGGAAACAGGTGAGGTGGATAGAGATTAAGTGTCCTAAGTATTTACATTCATAGTACATGCAAAATATATGTAAAGAATTTTTAGCAGGCTTCCAGTAGCAGCTATAGGAATTGGGAAAGGACTCATATGCAAGATGGCACCTGGACTGAGTCTTAAAAGAGGCTAGGGATTAAAGAGGTGAGAAAAAGCCATTGCAAAGATAAGGAGACAAGAAATGGTGGTTGTACAGGAGGGAGCAATAAGAAAGCCAATTTGACTAGATTGTAGGGTATATGAAAGAGAGTAATGTATGATTGGAAAGATAGATTGGGGCCAGGATATAAAGAGTTTTAGCTGCCAAAGAGAGGAGGTTATTGGTAATTCTGGAGGTGATCAGGAGCCATAGAAGTAGAGGGAGAATAAGGGAAGGACTTTGTGTTCAGGGTCTGGTCAGCCAATAGGATTTAGCACAAGTCATTTGAAAGGTCTTTCTAGGTCACCGGCATGGACAGCCGCCCCTTCCGACTCACCGTCAAGAAGTTAGAGATAGCCCTTCAGGGAGCCAAGACCGAGGTATGTGGGACTCAACCCCGAACCAACAGATGGAAGTTGACAACTCCACTTGTTGAGACTTATTCCTTCCCAGGCTTTGAAGCCTATGGGTTCACTTGGAATGTGGGAGCATGGCTACACTGAGTAGGAAATGACTCTAAGGAGTTATCTTCTCCAAGATTGCTCAGTGACCTCAGGCAAGTCCTTCCCAGCTCTGAACCTTTGTTTCCTTATCTTCAGAGATGAAACTATCTAGCATTTATATGGCATTTTAAGATTTATAAAGCATGTTATATATATTATCTCATTGGATCATCATGATAACCCTGAGAGAGGTACAATCTTCTCTTAATAATACAGATAAGGAAACTGAAACAGAGAAGCAAGTTTCTGGGGCAAGATTTGAACAGAGGTCTTCTAGACTCAAGTTCATTACTATCTACTCCCCCCTCCCCAGCCATCTCTGATTTTTGAAGGTCTTTCTAGCTCTAACAATCTATATCATTCAATAACACTGTTCTAAGATTCTTATCACGGATGAGGTGGTGATGGTGGTAGCTGGATGAAGTTAAATTATGTGCTTCTTGTTCCATCCCCTCCATCCATACTGCCCATGTTGTTTCAGGGAATTCATGTCAAAGGCCTCATTCTCATTAACCCTCAAAATCCTCTGGGAGACATTTACTCTCAGGAACAGCTGCAAGAGTATCTGGAGTTTGCAAAGAGGTATGGTCTCACTCTTCGCTGCCCCCCACTTATAGTGGGGGTGAAAAGCTAAGGTCCTCTAGTGTTGGGCCTTGTGTTGGTGGAAAAGGATAGAATTTCTATCATTTCAAAATATGGATTCCATCTACCAGAAGTAGGTTGGAGATGACTTGGGACAGAGCAGGAGAGTTTTATCTAATAGCCAATTCTACCTCCCCCCCAAGTTGAATAAAAGCAATAACTATTCATTGATTGTTGTGTGAATGTTTGGATAGACCATGGAATTCCTAGTATTCCTTGGTAATAATGACAAAATTTTAGCCTCTGTTGTCAGGGTGACATTAGTAGAACCTGCCTCTTCTTTCTTCCTATCCAGGCACAAGCTACATGTGATAGTGGATGAGGTTTACATGTTGTCAGTTTTTGATGAGTCTGCCATGTTTCAAAGTGTCCTGGGCATGGACAGGTAAGGGCTGAGGCTGTGTTGGTGAGAGATGGAACACATCCTAGGAAACCCCTTCTTAGGAGCATGTTACTTTGAGATATGGCCTGGTGGGTCATTCTGGGATATGGCCAACATCAATAGGGAAAACCAACAAGAAGAGATTAAAGGATTTATCAAGAGCTCTTTGGAAAGTCAATGGCAGTCAGAGCTAGGCCCCCCCAATCTATTCATTCATTTAACCATGAGGTCATATGCTTTTTCTACTGGATCATGTCTTCTGTTTCTTTGTGTTTATCTTCACTACAGGATTCCTGATCCCCAAAGGACTCATGTGATATGGGGGACCAGCAAGGTGAGTCATCAGACCAGATTCAGGATATTGGAGTGAAGGAAAGAACTTCTCCCTGGTAGTTGCAGAGTGGTTGGCCATTCAAAGTGTTTCTTCTACAGGACTTTGGGATCTCAGGTTTTCGCTTTGGCACCCTATACACAGAGAACCAGGATGTAGCCAATGCTGTGGCCTCCCTTGGTTGTCTTCATGGCATCTGCGGCACTGTCCAGTACCAGATGGCTCAGCTGCTTCAGGATCGAGGTGACAGAGCTGGGTTTCTAATCTGAAGCTGGGGGTCTTGGGCTCGGTAAAAACAAATAGGGAAAGTTGTAGAAAACTCTCAGAGATTATAGGATTTGCCCATCTTCCCTGCTATGATGGGTAGGTAGGTAGGGAGAAATTTCTGTTAAAATTTATGGAGTGATGCTTTGGTAGGAGAATTGGGGGAGTGCAATTTGTTTTTGGGGGTCCCTTCTACCTGAGCAGACTGGATCGACCAGGTATACCTCTCTGAAAACCATGCCCGGCTCAGGGCTGCTCATGCCTACATCACAAAGGAGTTGGAGGCTCTGAACATTCCCTTCCTCAGGACTAAAGCTGGTTTCTTTGTCTGGATAGACTTGAGAAAGGTAAGGACAGTTACGAGATGGGGTCAGTTCTGATTACATAAAAGAAAGATTTGTTCATTCACTAGTTGTACAAGCATTTATGTGCTAGACTAAGGGGCTGGGAACCCAGAGACAAAGAGATAAAACTCGACCTCAGAGACCTTATATCCTAGAGGAGAGGAGAGGAAGATTCAAAATTCACATTAATGCAAAAATATAAAAATTAAAAAAAAGTAATTTTGGCTAGGAGAGAAAACTAGAAACTACAGGGGAGAGAGATTAGGAAAAGGTTCATATAATGAACAATATCCCTGGAAAAGTTATCTGGATCCAGATTGTGAAGAATTGTAAATGTCAAAAAAAAAAAAGAAGGAATCTTATCCAGACCTTCTTGAGTAAGGAACTCTGGATGTAGAATTGAGAATGGACATAGCCTGATGTCAGCTTGACAGCTGTGTGGATGATGGGTCCCAGAGGGAATAGATTTGAGGTAGGGAGACTCAGAGGGACTATGGCAGGAGCTGCTTTTAAAAGTCCTCACTTGCTCCTAGTATCTGCCTGTGGACACCTTTGAGGAAGAGTTCTCGTTGTGGCAACGTTTCCTAGACCACAAGGTACTACTGTTCTGTGGAAAGTCCTTTGAGTGCAAGGAACCTGGATGGTTCCGCCTCATCTTCTCGGACAAGATCCACAGGCTGCAGCTGGGTGAGAGAGAGAGATTAGCCCTTTTTCTGGGCACCGAGCCCCCTCCTCTCTTCTTCCCACAGTCTGGTGAACTCTGGATCCCTAAAATTGTCTCCACATCTCCCAGGTCATCTCTTTTTTCTCCCTTTCCTTTCCTCTGGATTTCTAAAATGCTTGACTCAGAGAGAGCATTTGCTAAGTGTTTCCTTCCTACTTCCAACCTCCTTCCTTCCCTCTTCCTTTTTGCTTTGATTCCTTTCCTTCCTTCCTCCCTTCTTCTATTCCCTCCCCTCCCCTCCCCTCCCCTGTCCTCCCCTCCCCTTCCCTTCTTTCCATGCTGCTTGATCTTTCCTTTCCCTCCTCAGGTATGCAGCGGATCCGGAAGGTGTTGGAGAAGGAGCCCCAGCTGGCTCAGACCTCTTTACCTTGCCAGCCCCTGGACAATAGCAGTCAGTCAAAATGAGGTGGCCTCTGACTCAGAGTCCAAGGAGCTGCTTTGGAAGTATGGACTGGCAACCAGATCACCTGTTTGACTGATCAAGCATAACAGAACAGTTACCAGCGGGAAGCCTGGAGTGGCCTGGCTCTGGGAGAGAGATCAGACTTTGGACTGTTGGGTGTCTGTCTCTGCCACATAAAATACTCTTCTGTTTCCCCTTCTGCCTGAGCAGAACGGGCAGGAAACTACCTGGAAGAACGGGCCTCTCCCTGGGAGTCCTCAGTCCTTTCTTGAAGCAGCAAAGTGAAATATTCTCCCTTGGAGAATTGGGTTGTTTTCCCTGTTTTCAATCAATAAGCTGACTTCTATGTGCTGGGCCCCTTGCCAGGTGCTGGGGGTACAGAGATAAAACAAAACAACCCTTACTCTTGTTTAGATTCAATCGGGCAGACAAGCTGTATCCATATCGGTATTGGGTTTAAAACTAGGCTATAGGGAGGCCCAGATGAGGGACTTCTACTATTAATGCAGATCTTTCTCTGCAACTCATTATCTTAGAGTCAATCAGAATGCTTTTAAGGGTAAAAATCTTGTCCAGGGTCACCATATGTGTCAGAGCCAAGACTTGGACACTTTGTTTCTGGCTCTGAGACCATTTTTATTGGTCATTTGTTTTTACATCACCTAAATTGCCTCCTTTATCCCTCTCCTTTGCCCACCCCAATCATCCTATACAATGATCCGTTTTTCATCTACTAAGACAGGTTTCCTCTCTGTACAATACAGCAGGTAAAAACCTTTGAAATATCTGAAAGTAAAATGCGTGTATACAGATGTTGGGTCCTATAAAAAAAATAAAGGCAGCTTGTCTAATGTGTGGCATGGATAGATATTTGATCTGGAATGTGGCCTACTCCTCCCAAGGAAAACTGAACTTTCCTCTTTTTTTGGGAAGCAGGAAGATGGCAGTGACTGGGTCCTCAAGCCTTTCCTTGCTGATCTCTAGGAAGAGTATTGGGCTAGATTAATATTCCCAAAATTGATGATCTCAAGGTACAATACTTTGGTAGGGTCTAAGATAAACACGACTTTCTCTGTTAGCTCTCAAGGGGAAGGTAATCCTTATTTTATCCTCTCCAGCTTAGCACCCTCCCATTAAACACTGGTTACTCAAAAGACCATCTCATATAGCTCTATCAGAGTAAGCAATAGATAGAAATTGGGGAAATTAAACAGATCAAGAGAGCAAGGATGAGGTTTCAAGGAAAGAGAATGGTCTTGCCTAGACTAAGTCTTACCATTCTCCAGGCAGTTAGGAAAGGGACATGTTGGGGGTGGGTTTCTCAGGTATCTTTGATCCTGTTATTTTAAAGTATAAGCTTGTCTTTCTCAACTGTCTCTGAAAAGATCCCTGTTCTGTCTTATGGCAATCTGAAGAGGGGGTTCAGGGATATTTAGCCATTCAGGAGTCATGTTCCTTTAGATGTTAGGTCAGCTAGGGGGTGAAGTGGATAGAGTCCCAGCCCTAGAGTCAGGAGGATCTGAGTTCAAATTTGAACTCAGACACTTGACTCTTACTAGCTGTATGACCTTGGGCAAGTCACTTCACCCTGATTGCCTCAAATACAGGGACATCTCCAGTTGTCCTGATTCCTATCTGGCCACTGAACCCAGATGATTCTGGAGGAGGAAATGAGGCTGGTGACTTAGCACAGGCCCTTCTCACTCAAATCTAATTCATGTGCTTGCCATGGTATCATAGGCCTGACATCAAGCTCTTCTTAGAGAAGGAAGGACAAACATCATTGTCATCCCTTAGCACTTGGTTGCTAAGAGTTGAGTGGATGAGGAAAGGCTTCAGGGAGAAGTTGTGCTCCTTTTGTTTCCTGAAGGATTTCTAGGAATCTGAGAGGAGTCAAAGACATCATTCTTTTCTTCCTTTCTTTCTTTCTTTCTTTCTTTCTTTCTTTCTTTCTTTCTTTCTTTCTTTCTTTCTTTCTTTCCTTTCTTTCTTTCTTTCTTTCTTTCTTTCTTTCTTTCTTTCTTTCTTTCTTTCTTTCTTTTTCTTTCTTTCTTTCTTTCTTTCTTTCTTTCTTCTTTCTTTCTTTCTTTCTTTCTTTTCTTCTTTCTTTCTTTCTTTTTCTTTTCTTCCTTCCTTCCTTCTTCATTCATTCTATCAGTCTCTTTCCTTTCTTTTTCTGTCTTTCTGTCAGTCTTTCTCTTCCTTTCTTTTATTTTTCTTTTGTTCTTTGTCTTTCCCTTTTTCTCTTTCTTTCTCTTTTTTCTCTGTCTGTTTTTCTTTCTCTTCAAGGTCATACACTGTGGGACCTAGCCGCTGTGTCCGTCTTTCTCTTTTCCTTTCTTCCTCTTTCTGTCTATCTTTCTAAGTCTTCCTTTCTTTTTCTTTCTTTCTGTCAGTCTTTTTTCTTCCTTCTTTTCTTTTTCTTTTTTCTTTCTTTCTCTTTTTTCTTCCTTTCTCTCCCTTTCTTTCTCACTTTTTTCTTCCTTCTCTTTTTTTCTTTCTTTTTCTGTCTCTTTTTCTGTCTGTCTTTTTCTTTCTCTTTCCTTTCTGTCTTTCTTTGTCAGTTTTTCTCTTCATTCCTTCTTTTCTCTTTCTTTCTCTTGTTTCTTTCTCTATTTTTCTTTCTCTTTCCTTCTTTTTTCTGTCTCTTTCTTTCCGTCTTTTTCTTTCTTTCTCTTTTCCTTTCTCTCCCTTTCTGTCTTTCTTTTTTCTTTTTCTCTTTTTCTCTTTCTCTCCCTTTCTTTCTGTCTTTCTCACTTTTTTCTTTCTTCTTTCTTTTTTCTTTCTCTTTTTCTTTCTTTCTTTTGTTTTTTCCACCCTCCTTTCTTTCTTTCTTCCTTTCTTTCATTTTTTTCTTTTCTTCCTCCCTCCTTTCTTCTCTCTCTCTGTGTCTCTGTCTCTCTCTGTCTCTCCCTCCCTCCCTCCCTCCCTCCCGATGTTGATTCAGTTTTACAGACAGGGACACTGAGTCCATTAGGGGGCGGTCCCCGGCCGAGGGCCCCCAGACCGTAAGGGGCGCTCTGGACCCCAGAGTCCAGGCCAGCCTCGGTCCGGGCCTCCAGCCTGGGCTCCGACTCGGCCTCTCTCGGATCCCCGGGGCCGCGCGCTTGGTCGCTAAGGCAACAGACGCCCGCTCTTTCCGCGCTTGCGCAGGCCGCTCCTTCCGGGTTTGCTGTCGCGGAGGGGGCTGCGTGCCTGGGGCGGGGGCGGAGCCCGCGCCGACACCTCCGCGCCGCCAGAGGGCGGGCGCCCGGCCCGGCCCGGGCCGCATGCGCAGTCCGCGGCGCGGCGCGCGCAGCCTGTCAGTGTCAGGGGGCGGGGCCGCCGGCCTCTTCCCCGCCGGGCCGGAACCGCAGGCCGCCCCGGCCCCGAGCCCCCTCCTCGGCCGCTGGGCCCCGCTGGGCATGAGGCGGTGACGGAGCCCGGGGCGCCGCGCGGGAGCTGAGGCGGAGGTGAGGCCGGGCCCCGGGTGGGCGAGGGTGAGAGTGCGGCCCCTCCCCCCGGGGGCGTGGAGGAGCGGGCAGAACGGGGTCCGGGGGGAGAGCAGCGGGGAGCAGAGGCGACGCCCCCGCTGCTCCGCTCCTGCCCCTTTGCCCGCCCCTCCTCACCCTCTCCCGTTCCTCTCCCACAGGCTTTCCCCGAACTCGTGTTCTTCAGTCTCAGCCTCCTTCTCCCCAAACTCCTTTTTTTTAAACAAACTTGATGTATTTAAGGCAGTGGGGTCAAGGTCACGCAGCTGGGGAATGTGTCTGAGGCTGGATTTGAACTCAGGCCCTGCTGACTCCAGGGCCGGGGCCGAGGCAGCTCTCCTGCGCCCCTCACCACCCGCAGGGATTCTCTTCTGCTACAAAGTTGCCTTCCCCCCTTATGGGGATACAAAGTAGCTCAAGCACGTCCATCCGGGTCCTGCCGTCCGCCCGGGCCTTGCCGAGCAGAGGTGGTTTATTGGACCCCGAGGGAGTTAATGATGGACCAGGCTGCGGGCCGGGCAGGAAACACCTACGGAGAGGTGATCACGGCCGAACTGGCAAAGGGCTGGGGGCGGAGAAAAGGGGACACGAGAGATGCCGGAGTATGGGGGTGTGAGCAAGCAAGGACACCCAGCAGGAGGCTAGTGGAGAGCACCGGCCCTGGCCTCAGGAGGACCCGGGTTCAAATCCGGCCTCAGACACTTCATAATTCCCTAGCTGTGTGGCCTTGGGCAAGCCACTTAACCCCATTGCCTGGCAAAAAAAAAAAAAAAAAGAATGACTCCAAGGTGGTGGCCCTTTGAGGAAACCTGGATGACAGAACAGTTTATAGGGAGGGATGGTGAATGATTTACCTTTTGATCACCTTGAACTTGAGATGCTTAGGGGTCCAAAAAGCAGCTAGTGATGTGGGGATTGTAGCTTAGAGAGAGATTATGATCCCTTGAGACTTTGGGAAAATAATTTCATTTCTCTGACTCTCAGATGAAGTAAGATTTCAGATGATTGGATTAATGATTGCTGAGGACTTCCTGAAATTTGTGGTGCTGATTTTAAATTCTGAATTTTCACCTTGGTTATACTTTCCTTGGAGTGAAAAGGTTCTTTGCTCAATCAGCTGTAGGTTGTGAGTTCAGTTTTTAAAAGCAATTTAACTGGGTGGTTGTCATAGAGTTAGTATTTTCAAGCTGAGGCTTAGACAGCTCATGCTAGATTTGTAGTCAGAACACTGAAGTATGTGGCCTTGTTATGCACTGATAGGAGTGGGGGGAACCAACCCATTGACCTTCAGAGCCTGTGTCTGCATTGGTAGCTTGAACAAATCGACCTCCTTCAGATTTCTTCTGAACAAACTATTTTCTAAACCATAGGAATAGAGATAGGGACTGAACCTTTGACTACTTTGCTATAATGAGCTCCAGATAAGGAAACTCCCTAAAACAGTTGGTACCTTCTTTTTATATGTTTAAATGTATTATTGATTCAATTTTCACCATTTTTACTTCCCTTAACTTAGACACTAAGGCTGATTACTTCCTTCCCTATTCCAAGTGTTATTATAATTAGATTTATATCTTTCATTTATAACTTGCTTTAACTTTGAACATATGAAGTTTATTTACTATCAAAGTCAATTGCTTGAAAGGATTCTTGTTTTTAAAAGGTGCTTTCATATTTGCTGCCTATTTTTAGAAGCATTGTTTTGCCATTTATTAGTGTGGAATCCCCTCCATCTTTGAAAGATTCTGGTTTTGATTTGAAAACCATTATTTGATATTGTTGGACTGAAAAGAACAGCTCTCTAATGAGCATGTTCTTATATCAAGTGCAGAAGCACTTCGGATCTTTCATACTTTTGCTTGAGACCTTATAGTAACATTGACCTCACAGCTGGGCAAAGGGTCTTGCTGGCTCTTTTATAGGGAGCTAAAAGAAAAAGAGACTGTGCTTTGAAACATTGAACTAAGAAAATATATCATGATCCAGCCTTTGGGAAATATTCAGACAGATTCTTGGAATAAGTAATTCCAAGAAGAGATAGTTTCATTTTATCAAGGCAGGAATACAAGGGTAAATGATAGACTTTTCCAGTGACTCAATGCCTGGCAACTAGTCAAATGATTCTTGGGTTTTGTTGAGGCTGGTTTGATTTGAAGTTTATGGGACATGAAGAAGTAGATGGATATTGTGAAATTCCTCTCATTTTGATCCAGGATGTCTAGGTTGGTATTAGCAGTGACAGTCATTCAGGAATAGATGGACGTATTTCCTTCTGGACTATCCCCATTGGGAAAGTAAATAGAAGGAAAAGGGGTGGTATAACATTTTGGGGATGTACTCTGGGAAGGTTGAATTAGTTTGCAAAGGTGCTTTCTGCCTCTGAGTCCATTTAGAAATAGAATTGACTTGAGCCAAAGAGTGTGAGAATCTAGGAAGTCTGCGGGGATAGGGTGGATGTGGTGGGGTATGTGTGGGGGTGTGTATGTGTATGGGCATAAGGGTATGTGCCTGGGTGTGTGTTTATGTATGTGGGTGTGTGTGGGGGGGGCAGTGGTGGGTGGTAGAGTAAAGCAGCAAGTGAAGCTGTAGCATCAGGTGAAAGTAATTTGACTCTTTGGAAGTATCTTTTCTACTGTAGTTAAGGAGATGAGCAGAGAACTATCACATCATCTCATATTTTGCTCACTTGAGGACCCAATGAAGCAGTTAGAAAAGGCAGACAGCTGATTTAATATGGCCTCTTTCATTAATAGTGAATGACAGGGACTGGCTAGGTGGCACAGTGGATAGAACACTAGCCCTCAGGAGGACCTGAGTTCAAATCCAGCCTCAGACACTTAACAATTACCTAGCTGTGTGGCTTTGGGCAAGCCACTTAACCCCATTGCCTTGCCAAAAAAAAAAAAAGGTGAATGACATTCACTCCTGTGTTCTCTATACACACACTCAGGCATTTGATTTCCTCTTTTTTAGAATGGTCTCTGCCTCTGAATGTTTGCATTATCCTCTTTGTGGTCATCATTTGACAAGCTTCTCTGTATCTCTATATTTTATCTCTATATTTTAAGGATACTTAAAAAGATAGATGTGGGCTCATGAGTTTCTGATCCCTCTTCCCCTGTTGAGTCTCTTCTGTATCCCCATGCACTTGCTTATTCATGTTCTTGTTTCTGGTCTCCAGGGGTTCGAGGGAGAGGCTGTCTGAGTCAGTATGTGTGCGTCGGTCAAGTACAACATCCGGGGTCCTGCCCTTATCCCAAGAATGAAGACTAAGCACCGTCTCTACTATATCACCCTCTTCTCAGTTGTTTTACTTGGGCTCATCGCTACTGGTGTCTTCCAGTTTTGGCCCCATTCCATTGAGTCTTCTAGTGACTGGACAGTGGAGAAACGCAGTGTCCATGATGTGCCGGTGGTCAAACTGCCAGCTGACAGTCCCATCCCAGAGCGAGGAGATCTCAGTTGCCGAATGCATACCTGCTTTGATGTCTATCGCTGTGGTTTCAACCCAAAGAACAAAATCAAGGTGTACATCTACTCATTGAAAAAATATGTTGATGACTTTGGGGTACCGGTCAGCAACATCATTTCCCGGGAGTACAATGAGCTGCTCACGGCCATTTCAGACAGTGATTTCTACACAGATGATATCAACCGGGCCTGTCTCTTTGTGCCATCTATAGATGTACTCAACCAGAAGACATTGCGCATTAAGGAGACGGCGCAGGCATTAGCCCAACTTGCCAGGTACCTGGCCTGTGTCCTAGAAATACTCTGGATCTCTTTACTCCAGGTCCAGGTCCTTTTCCACTCCTCCTTTCTGAGTAGCCCCTCTTGAAGTGTGAAGGACCAGGACCAGGGACCATGAATTAGCTTCCCAAATCAACCCTTTGCTGGGTTTGAGTTTAGACTGGTTGAGGACTGATGGCAGTCAGCCCTCTGCCTCACCCCTCACCCAAGGGGGGATGGGGAATGCAGAGAAGGAGTTGGTGACCCTTGTGTTTGGAAGAAGTAGCTGGAGGAGATGGCAATGACAAATGGACCATGTATTATTTCTGCTCTGGTAGTGAAATGTCCTTGGCTCATGGAGTGGTTGAATGAAACCAGACCTTCTCTTTTTTTGTTTTTTTATGGGGAAACTGCAAATCTTTATTATCTAGTTGCTTTTTAAAAAACCCATCACTTCCATGTGTTTCCAAGCTGTCCTGCTTGTTTCTTTTTTCCTCCTAACTTCTCCTCTTCTATGAATTTGGAAAAATGGCTCAACAACTCCCTTCTGTCTTTTCTTTGGAGAAGCAGTGGTGAAGTGCTTCCTCTATACCAAACATCAGGTGGGGAACATAGGGATCCTGTCCAGATACAGTAGGGCAGGGGCAAATTGTTTCTTGAAATTTTCATTATTTTCAGTGAGAGTTGACCTAACCCTTGTGAGAAGTACTTTGCATAGTCTATGAGAAAGCAGGGATGTAGATTCCAGGTGAAACCAGATTATCTTAAATGGGGCTTTTTTTTTTTTTTAATAACCACGTGTTCTTTGAGAGAATCCAAAAGATGTCTTCTGAGATTGTGGGATTCCCAGAAAATGCTCTGCCCATATTGAATGAAATTCCTTTATAGGCTGGGTGCTAGGGTGTCATTAGAAGTTCTTTGCCTCCTGTTAATTAACATTTGAAATTTCCTGTTCCTCTTTTTTTTTTCAACAGGTGGGATCGAGGCACAAATCAGCTGTTGTTCAATATGTTACCTGGGGAACCTCCAGATTATAATACAGCCCTGGATGTTCCCAGGGACAGGTAGGTAGCCTTTGACTTTTTTTCTAGGGTACATCACTGAGGATCCATAGAATGTGAGTGATAAGATCTCTGCTGTTCACTAGAATCTATTGACTTTTCTTCCCTTTGAAAGAAACTGCTTAAAATAATTTAATGAATTTTTAAACTAGGATCTATGGACAAATTTCAGAAAGTCTGTGAATTTAGATGGAGAAAAAAATCACTAACTTCTACCTGAAATTTAACATTAACTTCAGTTATGAATTTAAACATTATTCTGAGAAGGGGTCTATTGATTTCATGAGACTGACAAAGAGGTCCACGACACAGAAAATGTTAAGACCCCATGGTTTAGATGTTGGGTACCAGTGCAGAAACCACTGGGAGATCAAGTGGGAGCTTTGATGGAAAAATGGCTGAAGAAGAGATACCTGAGAAGAGCTTCTGAGGGTGGGACCTCTCCTAGCAGCCAGAATTTTATTTCTTCTGTAGGACACATTGGTTAGAACCTGAGGAACTGTCCAATAACTTCCCAGTCATGTTGACTCTACCCTGGTTACCGGTCTCTCTCTTTTTGAAAATATTTTATGTATTTTTTCCAACCACATAAAAAGATGCAAACAATCATTTTTTAGGTTTTTTTTTTTTTGCAAGGAAAAATGGGGTTAAGTGGCTTGCCCAAGGCCACACAGCTAGGTAATTATTAAATGTCTGAGACCAGATTTGAACCCAGGTACTCCTGACTCCAAGGCCAGTGCTTTATCCAGTACGCCACCTAGCCGCCCCATAACAATCATTTTTTAATAAGGTTTGAGTGTCACATTTTTCTTCTTCTTTCCCTTCCTTTTCCACTTCCCCTGATAGAAAGCAATCTAATAATAGCTTATTTATGAAGAACTATGTTAAACATATATCCATATTAATCGTGTTGTGAAAAGAATCAAATCAAAAAGGGGGGAAATCTTGTCTCTCTCTTTTGTAATAATTGTGATAAAGCAATAGTATTCAAATGGATCTATGTTCTTTATTACATGGTTATTCCCTTCTCAAGATGGAGATCCATTATCCATCCATGCCTGCCTACCCTGTGTAATTGTCTATTTCCTTCTTTAAGTTTATATGAAGAACTTTCTTTTGTTTGACATTTTGTTTATACCAGTGGATTCCACTGGAGTACATAGGCTGGCCAATGGGAACACCTGGGGTCTGTGGACAGAGAAACTCATAAACAGTTCCCTTTCTTTTCTATTTTGTCCTTGGTAATTTATTATGTATTTTTGGAATGCTCACCCTTATCTCTTTCTCTCTCTTTCTCTCCATAGTTTTTCTAGTGATGATGAATTTTAATTTTATAGAGACTATAGTGTTTCCTGACATGCAGTCATACAACACTGGTAGAATACTGGTAGTAAAAAGAGAGAAGTTTGGGGGGCATTAAAGGAGTTCTGCCATTTTCCAAAGACAATCCAGTCTGCTTTTTCCTCTTTTTTTTCTGGGCTCCATTCTTCTATTTTGCAGGGTCTGTCCAATGTAAATGCACTGATAGGCTAGCTCTAGAGGTTGCCTATCTTAATTGCATTTTTTCAGTCTGGATTTTAGGTACTCTTCATCCTCTTAGTTTTTTCTGTGTAGGTGGGGTTGGCTAAACTATTACTTAACATGAACATTTCCAAATATAAAGTACAGAAAATGAAGTTTGTATATGAAACTGCAAATCTAAATTATAACAGTTTGCCCTTTTAAAAAATAAATAATAAATTTAGCATGTTTTAAAGCTTTTAAAGCTCGTCTTTATCTCCTTCCAGTCTTTCTTTTCTTCTCTTCTTTAGGTTTTTAAAAATGTTTCAGTGATTTTTTTTGGCATCCTCACTTCACTTCCCATCCTCCCTGAAATTTAAAAAGATCTTCAAACCCTTCTTTATGACAAATCCACAGTCAAACAAAAAAATCCTCACATTGGCCGTGTCTGAAAACCTATCCTTTCAGGAGGTTGGTAGTGTGCTTCATTGTTATTGCCCATGAATTGTGGTTGATTGATACATTGATCAGAGTTCTTACATCTATCAGAATTCTTTTTCTTTCTAGTATTATCATTGAATAAGTTGTTCTCCTAGTTCCACTCTTTTTACTGTGCTTTAATTCATATAAGTCTTCCCAGGTTTCTCTTGAGTTAATGAACCTTTCATAATTTCCTGTGGTTCAGTAATATTCCTTTAAATTTATATACCATAACTATTCAACCATTCCCCATTTGATGAACACTGCTTTATTTCCTGTTCTTTTCTAGAAAAAAAAATGTGCTGGTATAAAATATTTGTATATGTATGGATCCATTTCCTTTGTCTTTTAATCTCTTTGGAATATAACTCTAGCATCAGTAGGTCAAGGGGTAGTCTTGTCACTTTAGTGACTTTTGGTTATGGATCCAAATCACTCTTCAGAAAAGCTGGATCATATCAGGGTCCCCTCAATAATTGGTAAGTTCACTGGCCAATTCTCCTATACCCCCATACAACAGTTAATATTTTCCTTTGTTGTCATCTTTGCCAACCTGATGGGTATGAACATCAGGGTTATTATAATTTGCATTTTTAAAATATAGCAGCTGTTTTTTTTTTTACTTTGAGAAATGCTTGTTTATTTCCTTTGACCACTTGCAGAGGTCAAACCCTTTAAGTGGTCCTGAATTTCCTCTAGGAGCATCTTCAGCGTTTTTTGAGGTTCAATGTTATTTGCATATGGGATCATTTGGAAGCCTCAGCATCCACAGGTAACTGTTCTTCAATTTGGACCCTGCTCTGAATCTCCTTCTTGATAGTGATGACCTACTTGGGGCAATCATGTCTCCTTGTTTTGAATATTTGTTGTGAGAAGATCATTGGATAAGGTTATCTCTTTTGAGATAGCTCTCAGGCATTCCAAATGATTTTGTTGTACAGATGGAAACACCATGTTGTAAGAGAGCTATTAAGGAAATGTTTTTGTAAGAGCTTTTAAGGAAATGTTACAGCTAAAAGACTAGATATACCATGGGATCTGATCGTGACTTGATTGTCTAGATTGGTTCTCTTCTTATCAGGGCTAGGAGGATTAATCCTGGGGCATACTAAGAAAACTCAGAGAAGGTCTTTCTTGGCTTCTGTGTTTTCTCTACTAAGATTTTGTATAAGAAAGAATAGAGAAAAAAAATTAACAGGTATTAGAAACCCTGGACAAGTGAAGAGGTAGCAAGGCTGCCTCTGGTTACTGGCTATGAGTTCAGTTTGGCACACCTGGACCTCCATCATAGAGAAAGAAAAAGGGAAGGAGAAGGAGAAAGAGGAAGAAGAGAAGAAAGAAGGAGGAGGAGAAGGGGGAGAATAAGTAGAAGAAAAAGGAAGAGAAAGAAAAGGAGAAAGAGAAGGATGAGAAAAAAATTAGTAGAAGTTGTAGTTGTGTCAGCAACAATACCACCAACAATAACCACCATTTATATGCCAAAAGTTTGCAAAGCACTTTGCAAATATCTCATTTGATCCTTACAACAACCCTGGGAGGGAGGTATTATGTAATGTTAGATTTGAACTCTTGACTTCAGACTCTATTCACTGGATCACCTCAGTGCTTCAGGAATCTTAAGGTCAATACATGTCTTTATCCTACTCTGAGTGGAGTGGAGAGGGAGAAGACTTGGGTTGGGAAATAAATTGCTGGAGGCCTCATAACTAGTAAATAGTCAGTCAGAATCCTTGGACCCTGACCTCAAGCCCTTCCTTTCCTGTGTTTCATTCCTTCCAAAAGTAACTCCCACAGATAACCTGTGCAGAAAGTGAGGGCTGGTGTCTAAGGGCTCATCCAATTAAAGAGACTTTGAAAAACCTGGGAATAGGAAGAGGGTGATTCCCTGTGACCACTGCATCATCAGTATTTCTTTCTGGCTAGGACTGAAATAAATTTCAATCATCCTTGGAAGGGTCAGATGCATTGATGTGGTCTCCAGGCAGCTGTTTTTATTAGTCTTGCACTGTTATGGATTGATTGTGTTGTTTGGGCCTCCTTTGGCCATGATCATATAAGTAAAGACCTTCTTGGGCTTTTTTTCCTATTTTTCCTTTTTCTCTTTCTTTTTTAATGAATGACTTCTTTTAATGTCACAGTCATTCTTCATATCATTCCCTTCCTCCCTCCCCCAATCAGTTGAGTCTTACTTTGTAGCAAAAACTTTAAAAGAAGAAAAGCAATAGTTCAGCCAAGTCAGCCAGCGTTTCGATTGAATCTGCTCTTTCATAGCCATGGTTCTCCATCTCTATAGCATTACTGCCTGTTCTTGTAAAGGAAGTTATTCCCTTAGTTGTTTAAAGGAACTGTAATATCACCAGTGTGAATTCTTCCTTTGTTGTTACCTTCAGCCTTAGTAGATGGCTTCATATAAGTTGTGGTTGCTGAAAAGAAATGTCTTATGTGGTAGCCAGCCCTTGGCTGAAGGTCTTTGCTGAACCAGGCCCACTTGGCCATTGGACAATGGGTGTGCAGCCACACTGGATCCATACCTAAGACACCCCCCCCCCCAACCCTGGCCTTACTTGTAGGAACTGCCAAAGTGTGACTTCCAAGATTGTATTTGTGCCCTTGGAAGCAAGAGGCTTTTGTAGCATGATAGCTGAGGAGGGATCACAACTTGAAAAACATCCCTCCTTCTAGCCTACTTGGCCCCGCTTGAGGAATGAAATTTCTGTTCAAGCTTCACCTTAATTTGCATCTAGCCATGTGGTATACTGCAAGCACTTGGGTCCTGTAGTCTCATTACCTGAAGATGATGTAAAGGGAGAGTATGAGCCCACCTGCCCTGAGGACTTATCATTTATCAATTGTCTTATTTTAAAAAAAAAAGATGTCAGGGATTTATTCAAAAAAGTAACTTTTAGGGGTCTACATGGATTTAGTCAGTCGTTTCATTTATATGTTGATTATTAAGGCTCCAAATGATGATTCAGGAACCAGTCAAGACCCTCAAGAGTTCAGTAAATTTCTCAAATATGTTTATTATCCTGGATTTACCAAGTTAGTGAAATTTTAGAAAGATTTTCAGAATCCAGGGTTTATTAAAATGGAAGGTAGCTAGGTGACACATTGGAGTCCAGAAGACCTGAGTTTGAATGTTGCCTCAGATACTGTCTAGCTGTGTGACCCTAGACAAGTCACTTAATCCAGTTTGTCTCTTTATGCCTTGATTTCTTCATCTGAAAAATGGGGATAATAAGTGCCTCCTTCACAGGGTTGTTGTGAGGTTCAGATCTGTTAGCACATATTAAAACACTTCAAATTTTAAGGCTGCTAGCTTGTTATTCATTCGTTTAAGTTGTGTCCAACTTCATGGCCCTATTTGAGTTTTATTAGTAAAGATACTGGAGTGAGTTGCCATTTCCTCCTCCTCCTTATTTTATAGGGTTAAGTGACTTGCTCAGGGTCACCCAGCTGGAAAGTATCTGAGACTAGATTTGAACACACCAAGATGAATCTTCTTGTTATATCTGAATTAATTGGAACCCATTGCATTCTAGTGAGGTTTTTATTTTTCTTCACCAATTTTCATTCCATTCTATATCTGAATTAATACTTGAAAGTATTCAAAATAGCACCAGAGCACTTCTTAGCCTCTCAATTATTATCTTTTCCTTAGGACCACCCCAGTACTTTGCTTGTAAGCATATGAATATTTGAATGAAGAAATGTATATTGATTCCTAGATATTTGTTAACTAAAGACCTTGAGCTGGAAATGACCTTGGAAGGCATCTAGTCTGGCTCCCCTATTTTATAACTGAGGAAGATCAGGGCCACAGCTGCAGTGAATTGCTCCAGGTCTTGTGACTGACCGGAGACCAGACTTTATTTGGCTTCAGCCTAGATCTTTCTTCCACCCTCTCAAGGGGGTGGTTCTCAGAGTTAAGAAATGTTATCTTTGAATTTAGAAATTGAGCACTGCCCTTTGTGAGGGTACCAAACACTCTGCAAAGCAGTGGGGACTGCTTTGAGCCCTATTGCTGCCTGTACCAGGCTTGCTCAAAGGAGGCTCCTGACCCCAAAGTGGGTGTGGGGAAAACCTCTGTTCTGTAGAGGGCAGTCAAACCACACATAGCACATCCGCAGATCTGTGTCCCTCCCTCCCAGGGCTTGTGGGCTTCTGAATGGGCTACTTTATTGTGGATTTGGTTGTGTGGAATGTGAAGCTGGAACTGGAAAAGAAAAGGGCTGTTAGAAATGCAATGGCTTTACCTCCTGCTCCACTCTTTGTTTTTTGCAAAAGCTTCAGCTCTGTTTGGCACATTATTGTTGGTATCGTGTATGGATGTGAATGGGAGATCAATTTCATTTTTATCAGGCACATATGTTAAATAGAATTTCATACTACAGCAAGGGGATATCAGGGAAACAGAGCTTATTTTGGCTTCCTGTTAATTCCTGAATGGTAAGGTTCCTAAAATTGAAATAATATTTCTTACACACACACACACACACACACACATATTCATTGACTTCCAAATTGTGAGTGATGAATCATTTCATTTCAATTCATATGGAAAGTTTTATCTTGCAACCCAAATAGGCTTCAGTATTCTTTTTAAATTTTCTTATTGCTCCCTATTTAAAATTGGCATTATCTGGGAGAAATAAAAAAGAACCATTTCTTTTAACAGTGCATGATATCTCAGATTTCTCCTGTGCTAATGGTCTATGAATTAGACTGCAGTGAGAACTTCTACCCAGGAAATTTCAAGGTCAGAATTGAAGGAGAAGAAGCCCATCCCCTTGGTGGCTCTGTTGTGTGTTGGCTTAAGCAGACCCACTGTTCTTACTGGATTTTGCTTTCACTTCTACTACAGTTGTTTTGTGTTTTGATGGGGTTTTTAGTGAGACAGTTTACAGTGTCTAATCTGAACATGTCCCTGTATGGTAAATATGTCTCTTGTTTTTAAAGATCCTGATGCCTTGAACTTAAAAATTTTCAGGCTGGATTATATCATATAATTCGGGAGGTAGCTGAGTGTACGTTACAGCATAACTCTAGTTGTCATTGTAAACACCCACAAAAGAGAGGAGGTGATCTGTAAGGGTCGAGTCAAGAGGTACCTCGGCATCGAAGAATTTCTGTCGTCTGAGAAATGAACAGGGCCTGGAAAGAAGAGTAGAAGGGACTCGGTGGCAGAAAGGGAATCTTGGCCCTGGTGAAGGGCTTCAGAGTTGTGAGAATCCTGTTCAGTCTGGCAATAATC
Organism: Macrotis lagotis; assembly: GCF_037893015.1. Lineage (NCBI taxonomy): Eukaryota > Metazoa > Chordata > Mammalia > Peramelemorphia > Peramelidae > Macrotis > Macrotis lagotis. The sequence goes on from NC_133660.1 coordinate 268,616,565, forward strand.
CACCGTGTTCCTTGAGCCTGAGAAGTAAAGTACTCAGAAGAAGTAAACTCCACGATCACACCAAATTCGGTTTATTTCATATACAACAATTTTGAAAATGATGCAAATTGTACTGTTCACATCCAGTTACTTTTCAAAAGTAAAAAAGTAAATAAAAAAAGCTTAGGAATGATGAAAGAGTTTGAGATAAATGAGAAATGGGATCGAGGGAATGTCAGTGCTATAATTCATGAAATAGGAACATCCTGCTCCACACTAACACACCTAAAAAAATTTACTTAAAGGTAGCCTCACAACTCTTGGTAGGATATTTCCTTTCTCATGGCAGTAACTTATTCCCATTGCATTTTGAACTTTTCTTAGCTGTCCTCTTTTGCTGCATACAAACATTTCTTACGTTTAAATTTTCAACTTAGTCCATTGACCTTTTTTCCCCTCTGGAATTAGCTCTGATTTTGTAGTATGTTAATTGGTAAAAAGAATGTGTTTTTCAGAAAGTCTGACCAAGTTTTCTATAGACTATGTATCAGAGAGGAGAATGAGTGGATAAAGTGTTAGATGGAGATTGGAAGACTTGAATTCCTATCCAGCCTCAGACACTAATTCATTTTGTGACCCTGGGTTAGTTGTAACCTCAGTTTCTATATCTTCAAAATGAGGATTATAACAGCACTTCCCTCCCAGGTAAAGATCCAATGAAACAGTATTTGAGTTGTTTTTTTTTTAATTTTTTTATTATATAAATATTTTATTTGTTTTCAAATTACATTCAGTGGTAGTTTCTACCAATCATTTTTTTGGCAAGGTTTTGAGTTTTACAATTTTTTTCTCTCCCTCTCTTTTCTCCCCCTTCCTCCCAACAGAAGGCAATCTGATGTAGGTTTTACATTTTCATCCATGTTAAGCATAGATCAGAATTGAACTTGTTGTGAGAGAAGAATCAGATCCAAAAAGGAGAAAGAAAACGTTAGAGATAGCAAAATTACATAGACCATAAGACAACTTTTAAAACTTGAAGGTAATAGTCTTTGGTCTTTGTTTAAACTCTACAGGTCCTTCTCTGGATACAGATGGTATTCTCCTTCACAGATCCCTAAAATTGTCCCTGATGGAGTGAGCAAGTCCATTAAGGTTGATCATCACCCCCATGTTGCTGATAGGGTGTACAGTGTTCTGGTTCTGCTCATCTCACTCAGCATCAGTTCATGCAAATCCCTCCAGGCTTCCCTGAATTCCCATCCCTCCTGGTTTCTAATAGAACAATAATGTTCCATCACATACATATACCACAGTTTGTTCAGCCATTCCCCAATTGAAAGACATTTACTTAATTTCCCATTCTTTGCCACTACAAACAGAGCTGCCACGAACATTTTTGTACAGGTGATGTTTTTACCCTTTTTCATAATCTCTTTAGGGTATAGACCGAGTAGTGGTATTGCTGGATCAAAGGGTATGCACATTTTTGTTGCCCTTTGGACATAATTCCATACTGCTCTCCAGAAAGGTTGGATGAGTCCACAGCTCCACCAACAATGTATTAGTGTCCCAGATTTCTCACATCCCTTCCAACAATGTTTATTGTCCTTTCTGGTTATATTGGCCAGTCTGAGAGGTGTGAGGTGGTACCTCAGAGTTGCTTGAATTTTCATTTCTCTAATAAGTAGTGTTTTAGAGCAATTTTTCCTATGACTGGATCACTTTGATTTCATCTGTAAATTGCCTTTCCATATCCTTTGACCATTTGTCAGTTGGGGAATGGCTTGTTTATAATGCTTAAAGCATTATATATATGCTAGCAGTTGTTTAATTTAAAGCAAGAAATAGCTATTGAATTTTTCCCATGGGAGGGAACTTAGTCCTGGCCATAATGTCAGAGCTGGTAGGGAGGCACTTTAGAACACAGAATGCATGGGCCAGAAGGTCCATTTTAGAAGTCCTTTTGTCTGGTCCCTTCATTTTAAAAACATGAAAACTAGGCAAGAAGACATATTATAGTTAGTAGCAGAGATGGGAATGAACTCAGGTTTCTTTGCACCATGTTCCTATTTAGGCTGCATTTTCCTTAGTATCACTTTGCATATAACTTGTGATTTGAATATATTAAAACATGAAATTGGGTTGAGATTTTAAAACCTTAACACATTAGGATCTACCATAAACTTGCACCCCATTGATAAATGTGACATGATAGATGATTGATAATGAGGCTAGTAGCATATGATAGAGTACAAAATGAAGTGAAATCTCAAAGTCCTCTCAAAGTAGCATCCTCTAGAAATACATCCTGCAGGTTTCTCAGGGTCGTTGGGGCCATCAACATTCCCAGCTTGTCAGGGCTGCTATTGGCATGTGCTCATTAGAGCCATGGCCACTTCCCTGTGACGCAGACGCAGGAAGAGCCTGCATGCCATCATGTTCTTGGAGCCTGCCCAAAGCCTCTGGGGCTGGAGTTGGGGCTCTGGTCTAATCAGGATCCAATCAGCCCACCTGGCAGCACTAGGACAGGCCTGAGGTTGTGCAGAGGGGGCCGCAGCTGGAGAGGGTTTACTCCTCGGGTGACGTCACTCACCTGTTGTTGGTTTCACCAAGGCTTAGGCAGACAGATTGGGGTTTTGAGGGGTGGTTAGGAAGTGTTTGAACTTAAACTGGTCCTGTTAGCTAGGATGTAGGCTGTCATCAGGGTGAGGAGGAGCTGGGGAGCAATCAGGGCTGTAGAATGTGTGGTTTCTCAGCTGCAGCCCCTTGGCACACACCGAGCAGGCCAGGGAAATGGTAAAACTTTTGCTCCTGTCAGCTCTTTTGTGGGGTGTTTGTCCCCTAGGGAAAGAGGAACTGTAAAAACTGATCTGACCCACACCTGCTTTTTCCCAGGCTGATGAGGTGTCATCGTCCTACTCACCGGATCCAATTAAAGCAACTTGGCCGCTGGTTCCTAATGAGGGAAAATGGAGGTTTAGGGCTGGAAAATTGCAAAGGCAAGCACTCTGGCCTCAGCCCATTCCTGAGCTTTGTGCACACTTTCTGGAAATTGGATCAACAGGACAGAAGGGTTGGCATGAGGGAGGGGGTGACAGCTGACAGATGATGCTACACCTCAGAAGTCCTGGAAAAATGGTGGAATTGTGGGGATGGGGGGAGGGCAGGCAGAGCTAGTCCCTTAGGAGCTGATGTTTTCTGAGCAGCTTCTAACCCCAGCCAGAATGTGTCTATCTGAACCTTCCTGGAGGCCCTCAGAGTTCCATTGCTTGCTGGTTCATTTATTTATTTATCTGGAAACACCCCTGCTTTTTAGTCTCTCAGAATATTACCTTGGACATATCCCTCCCTTCCAGCTCTCAGAATTTATGTTCTTGGTCCCTTGCAGCTTTATTATTATTATTTTTAAAAATTTTATCATTCTGCAATGTGCTAACTACTCTAAAGCAATCTACTCACAGGGTTTGACCTGGGTTGTCCGAGACTTTGCCAATTGGATCAAGCTGAGTCAAGTCACCAAGTCTTTATTAAGGACCGTATGTCCTAGGCACTGCCCTAACTGCTGAGGATGCAAAGTAAAACAAAACCAGTCCCTGGCCTCATAGCATGCAAACAACTATGTTCAGACAAGATGTGTCCAGGATAAATTGGAGATCATCTCAGAGGGAAAGCCCTGGCATGAGAAGTGGACTGGGAAAAAGTGGAATTGCTGAAAGTGGAATTTTTGCTGGGAATTAAAGGAGATGGATGAGAAGGGAGAGAATTCCATACTTAGAGGATAGCCAGTGCAAACACTGGAGTTGGGAGTTGGAGCATCAGGAAGGCCAATGTCCCTGGGTAGGAGAGAAGCTGGAGCTGAGTAACCAGTTTTCCCATAGTTCTTCCATAACTAGAAGGTTCTGCCATGCTAGAGGGGAATACAAATACAAAGATTGCTACAGCCCCTTGCACCCAAAGAGCTTAACATTCTATTGGTGGGAGAGGGGGAACAGCACAAATACAGGAGTGACACTTCAGAAATAGTTATCTTAGAATGGAGACAACTAGCAGAGAAACTGCTGCAACTTTCTCTCCCCTCAGTCTTTCCTACCTGCATAATTTCTGATTTTAGTTGTATTCATTTCCTTTGTTTTATATAACTAAAATTGGCCTTTTTTGTCTTCTATGATCCTTTCCTTTGGTCATAAATTCTTCCTTGTTTCTCTAACTTTTTTTTGTCTTGGTCTATGGTATCAAATGTTGATCTATACCCACTTTCTGCTGTGATGTGTTCTATTTTTCCCAGCAGTTTTTATTGGAAAGTGAATCCTTAGTACAGTAGCTGGAATCTTTGGTTTTATCAAATGCTAGGCTATTGTGCTCAATTTCCTTTTTTTAAAATGTTTATTTTTCCAACTACATGAAATGATAGTTTTCAACAATCTTTTTTTTTAAATTTTTCTCCTCTCCTCCCCCTAACAGAAAGCAATGTCATATAGGCTGTACATCTATTTAACCCTGTAAACATAGAACCATATTGTTCATATTGTGAAAGATGAATCACATTCAAAGGGAAGAAAAAAATTAGGAAAAAAATGACAATTCATAAGACGACTGTTTTAAAAAATTGAAGATAGTAAACTTTGATTTGCCTTTAAATTCTACTGTTCCTTCTCTGGATATGGATGATTATTGTGCTCATAACCAGTATCCAAACATTTTGATAAGTATTACTTTGTAATATTTAGTTTGATATCTGGTACTTCTAAGCCTTCTCTTTTCTTTGGAAGGTTGGAGAGAGAGAGTAAGAAATGATATCAAAGAGATGTCATGATGAACACCCAGGGAAAAGTGTAGTAGTGTCCATGGGGAACCAAGAGTATCTGTTTTCCCTTCTAGGATCTCACAAAATCTCCATTGGACCCTACTATGATTCCTAAAACTGTTGTTCTTTGGCCTTCCTTTTCACAGCCCAGCTTCTTAAAAAGTTCTCTATTCTTTTGACTTCCACCTCTACCCCTCTTCTTCCCTTTCCCTCTTTTCCTTTCTGCTTTCCCTCTGGGTGGCTGAATGGGCCTTGAGCAGACACCTGTCATTACCCAAATCACACAAGAATCATAATGATTGGGGAGGGGATTTCTGAGGGGGAGTATATGATGTTAGGAAGCTCTTCCCTGAGATTAAGTTTTTTTTTTACAGTAGAAGTGGTTAAAGAAGACTTCAATTGGGATCCTAGGAGAAGAAAGAGTAGAGGATGGGAAACACTGATTGTCCCAGAAAGAATCTCTTTTGGTTTAGTATGTTTGAGTTGGAGAAAGAATTAGAACCCTTCTTTAAAAAATTTTTTCTGAATTTTTTTTTTTTAATTTTCAGGGCTCTTCTGGCTGGTGGGGGCTTTTCCACATGGACCTATCGCCAAGGCTATGATGTCAGCATTCCTGTCTATAGCTCCCTGTCAGCTGAGGTGGACCTACCAGAGAGGGGACCAGGGTAAGGTGTTCTCCACACAACCTGTTCTTTCTCTATACGATGAAAGGTCTATGAGGCATGACATAGGCATTGCACTTAGCTACAGTCCTGAGGGCTTTTTTCCCTCCTCTCCCTTTCCCCTACTCTCCCATGCTCTTATTTCAACACTAAGAAGTTTTCGTGATCTGGAAACAGTTTTACTTCTACTTATAGGTTGGTTATTAGGGCCTGGGGGTTGGTAATGAAGGGAGCAGACCTCATCATGACTTGGTGTGGGGTCTAATGGAATTAAGGGATGTAATGGAAAGCATACTGGATGTGGAGTCAGAAGGCCTGGGGTTGAGGCCAAGTTCAACCACTTAGCCACTGACATGGCCAGCTGTCTCATCTCTTGGTTCATGGGTTTCTTCATCTGTAAAATAGGAGAGTGGGAGAAGATCACTTCCTGCCCTGAGCCCTATGATGCTTTCTTGTTGTTTCCTCTCTTAGGGTCTCAGTTTCCCTATGTGTAAAATAAAGGGGTTGGCCTAGGAGAGACAGCATGGTGAGTGGTCTTCCTTTGGAAACTTTTGTCAACTTGAACAAATTGCTTAACCCCTCTCTGAGCTCTGAGGTCATGTATGTAACATGGCTGGGAAACATGCCAGCCATATGGTGATGTTATTCTCTAAGACACTTTAAGGCATTAAATTCTAGAGTCCTATTTATCCCTCCACTCTTCTGGGTAGATGGAAGGAAGGACTAGGTTGTAGCTGAGTGGGAAGGGCCTTGTGTGGTGGTTGACTGATAGCTGTTGAAAGGGAAGAACCCAGTCTCCCTTTACTGTCCAAACTCACACTTCTGTCTTGAACAGTTCTTCTTCTGTTTCTCAACAGAGGTAAGGACCATCTCACCACCCATTTGGAGGCATAGCAAGAGAAGTGTTTTAGATTTGTTGGACTTTGTGAGAATTCTTGGGGATGTTTCCCACATTTCTTGAGTTTTGCATAGGGGTGGTCAGACTAGTGTCTTTTATTTTATTTTCAATCTTCCCACCTCTTTTCCTTTTACTGGTTTTTCCCTAATGGGAACCTGTGGGATATCACTCCTATAAGTGTTTTGCAACCTATCTTGACTTCCTATAGGATGTTTGTTTTATTTCCTTTAAAAGAAACTAAATTAGGAGTTTACAGCTTTCAAAAGGGAGAGACTTGGAAAGTGATGTGGTGTTTTTTTAAAATTTAGAATTTGGACTATTGGGAGATTCTTGGAAGCCACATCAGTGAGTTTCCTTTTTTTTTTTTAAAGGACATATAAAACAAATCTCCCCGCAAAATGTGTTTGTTAAAAATTTGTGCACCTCTACCTGTGGGAAAAGGGGAAGGTAACCACAGTAGTGCTAAAGATGCTTTTGCTCCACAGGGCCGAATTTGGAAAGGTGGTTGGAGAAGACAGGAAGTTTAGCTAAGACAGGGTCTTTGCCCATGTGGGACTTGCCTTATGGTGGGTATAGGGAAAAAGCACAAGCACAATATGAGGTTCCATAGGTTCACCGAGGCCAATTTTCTCATTTTACAGATAAAGAAACTGAGACCCTATAATTTTTACTTTAATCTGAGCTTATGCAGATGATAAGCAGCAGATCTGAATTGCTGGCCACATTTTCTGACTCCAAGGGGAAATGATCTCTATTGGCTATGTCCTTATTAACATGAATTCTCTTGCATTGTATTTTTATTTGTCTTAAGCATTTCCCAGTTAAATTTGAATCTGTTGGGGCAGCCTCTGGGAGTTTTTCAGGCTGCTGGTGTTTGAGGCCCCTGGACTCCACCAAATGACAGCTATATAAAAAAAGACTGAATGGAAGGGAGGAGAAAAGGTAGCATTTCTATAGGGATTTAAAGTGTAATAAGGCAGAGAATGTTTCCTTTCTTACTTTGTGTCTCTACTGTTTAACCTAATGGTGACTGCTCAAGAAATACTTGTTGAATGTGAGTGAATGAGGTAAGAATTCAGTAAATGAGGAAGTCTGGGACCTTCTAGACAGAAGGAACCATGGGATTCAATGTAAGACGACTGAGAGGGGAGTCTGTTCAGGAGACAGTCCAGTTGGGGGTTGACTTAGACAGGAGCAAAATCTGCTAACATTGGAAAGGGAGAGTGGCATCATATTCTGGAAAGTCTTGAATGCCAGATAAATAGGTCATTGGGATAGTTTGATGCTTTCCTTTGTTCACATGTGACTGTTTAAATCCAAAGGGATGAGGCAAAGGGAGGTGGTGGGACTGGGGGAGGTGGTGGAACTGGGGGAGGTGGTGGAACTGGGGGGTGGGGAAAAGAAATTGACGAGATGTGTGTGAATTAAATGACTTCCTGAATCTTCACTTGGCTTCCGTGCAGTGAAGTTCAGCCAAACCCTCTCCCCAGCCCTTGCTTATGATTTAGTGGAGGAATGAAATCAGTTTTTGGCCCTGGTCCTAATTGGATCACTCCCAGAAATATCATTTTTCTTTATTTGAAGCACTACATAATATTCTAATGATGTTGAAAATAAAACTTAAATACAAAGATGAGGGATTCATTGATGGGGTAGGAGAAAAATCCCTGGATTTGGAGCCTGAGTCCTAGCTCCAATGTTAATTTAGTCCTGGGACCTGGCAAATCGCTGTCCTTTTCAGCCCTCACTTGCTTAATTCATCAATGGCTATAGTATTCTTGGTATTCTCATCTTCATGGGGTTGTTGGAAGAAGAGCATTTTATCAGCCTCCAAGTGATACCTACTTGTGTGTTAATGATTGACCTTCTATCCAATGTCACCTCCCCAAGATAGGGTAAAGTAGGTAGTACAAGGGTGATTATCCCCATTTTATAGGAAGGTATGGGTGACTTGCTTTGGGTAACAGATTAACTCTAGCTCCTTCTTTCAGTTAGATTTAGGTGCCAAGAGTGAGCTTTCTAATTGACCTCTCTTTAAGTTAGCCTCCTAAGAACATATTTCACTAATTTAACCATATGATATCATGCAGTGTTAGAATACATAGTGTTCTAGGCCAAGTATGGCCCTCTTGTACTGGCCTATATCAGAAAGAAGTTGAAGCATTATCCATTTCATTCTTTCATAAGAATGGGCAGAGCTTTCATGGAATTGACCCAGTTTGTTGGTGACATTTTGCTTTAGTTATTTGCTTGAGTCCAGTCTGCATGGCTGGACCAAAGCGGTATTATTCCTTCTATATCGTTTCTAGAGGAAGTATTGGCTTTCAGTAATCCTTTCGGCCCTATTTTGAGGTCTGGCGATTCTCTTCAGGAGGGTGGAGAGATCTTTGCCAAGAGGAACCAGGGCTTTGCTCCTCTATTGCCAGTCCAACTCTGAATACACACTGTTTTATGCACATGGAGGGAAATCAGTCTTGTGGCCATTCCTAATTAAACTAAACACTTGGAAGCTCTTTAAAAAGAAAATAACAAGAATCCTCTCATTTTTGTTAATCAGCAAGTGATCCATTCAAATGTGATTCTCAAACTCTCTTTGGATCCTAGGTTTTAAAACTAGAATGAACCTTTGAGGTTATCAGATCCCATCTGCCTCATTTTATAGATAAAGAAACTGAAACTGAGAGTTGAAGTAATTTTGTGATCAATTTAGATGTGTCCTAAGTCTTGATTTGAACATAGGTCCTCTGACTCCAGATCCCATGTTATTTCTACTAGATTCCTGTTACCTTGACTTTGTGGCTTCTAGCTAATCTTGTCTCTTATAAAACTCTTTTCCCCCATATCCATGGGGAGTCATCCATGGAGGTACAGTTCCATATCACCTTGAACTCATATAGATGTGGTAGCTGAGTGCTTTGGGTGTCTGCATTTATTTATCAGCTTGTCCTCCTTTTGAAGAAAGGGATGTTCTCAGAGCTGCAACCTGTCCTGGTCCTTTGTGACTGGACAAGTCCTGCTACTATTCCAAATCTTCTGATAGGCCATGCACGACATTTTTCAAAAGGAATTTTTATTGAGGAGCTAAGAGGAAAAAATGAATTTCTACCCTCAACAATAATATAGATATTTACAATTGTACAGAACAAAGGGGATTTGTCCTAATGTAACTTAGTCATAGATTGGCATGGCTGGCAGACATCTATGAGGCAGCTTCCCCCGCCCCCCCCCCCCCCAACCTCATTCTCTGTCTCTAGTCCTTTCTGGGGAAGATTTGGCTAAGTTTGGTGAGATCCTCAAACTTTGTCAGAACCATCCTTGGGCATGGGTCTACTTGTGGATCTGTATCTTGTCCACTTTTCTGCTCTTATACTGTGGTCTGGCATATTCTAGTTATTTGTATATCTGATTTCTGACTGGCCTCTAAGTTCCATAAAGACAGGAACTAATTCATATTTTAACTTTGCTTCACCCTCAGCATCTAATTATAGGCTTTGTTTACAGTGCATACTTAATAAATATTTGTGAAATATGTACTGGACAGAAAGTGGCACTAAAGGGCCATCATTCCCAACTAAAATAAAGGAAGGCCCATTCCCTGACAGATATTTTAAAGGGGGAATGCTCTGTGCTCTAAGTCGAACTTCAAAGACTTTCTAGGCCTTCCTAGAGCATCTGCCTGAGGCCTTCGAATCACTTTGATCTCTTCCTCTCAGCCCCAGGAGGTATTTTCTTCTGTCATCGCAGATGGCTCTTCATCCTGAGTACCGCTCTGACCTGGAGGCCCTCCAAGCCAAGCATGGGGAGGCAGTGCTGCTCCTGGAGAAGTGCACCAATCTCTCAGAAGGCGTCCTTTCTACGCGCAAACGCTGCCACAAGGACCAGGTCTTTGACTATCCCCAAGTCCTCCAGGTTAGTGCTGTTTCTCACCATCTCAAAACTAGGCAAAGTGTGATGTAGAAACATGGTTGCTTCATATGCTCCAAACTATATTTAGGGATAACTTGTGAGGTCATGCTATGGAGAGAGTACTGAGTTTAGAGGCCTGAAGATTTTGAGGACAATTTTAGCTCTGCTCCTTATTCCCCAGGTCACCTTGGGCAAGCCACTTAATCTTTCTTGTTTTGTTTTTAATCTTTAAGCTGAATTTAGGAAGCATTAAGATGGTTGATAACTGACTCTCCAAATCTAGGGCTTCTGGTCCTGTGACTTGGCTCTAAATAAGGCCATCCCAACACCACAGGCCAGTGGACAGACTTGCCAATAAACCATTTTGGTAGAGGAGGGAAACCTGTTTAGCTTCTTCCTGCTGCCTTGAGACCAGACCAGAGTTCCAGTATTCTTCAATTTGCCAGCTGGAAGGATAGGACAGCAGTGACCTTTGCTGCTTCCCTCCCAGGGAAAGGTGGGCAGTGCCTACAGGGCCCCTCTATCCTGGGTATGGATTCCTTGCCTCAATTGATTGAGTGACACTTCCATCCTCCAGAGGCAGAACAGCATCATCTACTCCTCTGGGGATGTTTTTATAGGCAAGATGTTTAGCATTCCTTGGGTGTGGGGGCAGGGAAAGGAGAATTCTGAAACCCTCAGTCAAAGAGAACAATTGAGTTTTGTTCGCTTAGCTACTTGAAATGCAGACGGGCTTGCCCAAGGAGAGCTCTCGAAGAGATGGGGTACTTTTTTGAACTCCAAAGAGAGCTGGCCCATGCTGAGATTGTTAAAATACTTTTCCTCACAAAGCAGGGCATCTCCCTCTGGAATGTCTAGCTGATAACGGCGATGATGTGAGCAGATGTATTTATAGGAATCTTTGTCTAGACAGGAAAAACGGTTATCAGCTTGTGTGTCCACATCTGGATAGCTGTCTCTGCTGGCCAGATCGGGCCCTTCCACCTGCCACTGGAAGATACAGTGACTCATTTTCTTTTTGGAATTATGTGTCTTTCTCATTTATCTTTAGAGGAGTCTAGAATATTGAGTTTTCCCCATAGCTTTCTTTTATCTCTTTTTGTTTAGCTCAGAACATTTCAAAATAGTGGCTTATCTTTTGGGAAGAGTGGGAGATGAGGATAGGGAGAGTTTGGGGATTTGGAGTTTCAGGGTCTCTTCCTGGTTGTCTTCTCCTCTTGCAGCCCTCTGGATCCTGTAAACACCAGGTGGGAAGGTTGGATGTAGTGCCTGAGTAAGTGATCTTTTAAGAAAAATTTTAGAGTCTATGTGTGAGTGTAAGATTGGACATGTTTCCTTTAGTTTCTACCTAAATGAGAATGCCCTTAATGGCTTAGTAATATTTTTCTCTCCAAAGGTATTTGAACTCCTTAGAAGGCTTAGATGAATCTTTTTTCCTCTCTGTTCTTCTTGGTGAAGGGGGACTCATCCTAGTTGCTTCATTGCTTCTTCCCAAAAGGTACTAAAAAAAGAATCTTACTGTTACAAAGGCTTGACACCCGCCCCAGAGTGAGTTTTCTGTTTGTTACCTTTGAAACCTGATTTGGGATTTTCATAATATCTTTTCACACATCTGAAAAAACAAGATAGGACCTGCCAACTGTTATTATTCCTCATCTTTCACTGCAGTTTCCCAGGCAACAGTGTCTTCTTCTGGCAACTGTAGATGTTGCTGTGGAGTTGTTGTTAGATGTGTGGGAGCCTTGGATTATTCTCAGTGCTCCTGTGGAATGGAGGTGGTCAAAAACTCAAGGATTGCCAGAAGATCATAGCTTTTGAAGGGTCCTCAGAGATCAGTTCCTCTTTACTTCTCATTCTATTTATCTATATCTTCTACAACATCTTTTTGCTCAAATGCATGTGGTGTTATGAAGCTTCCTCTCTCATTAGACAGCTCATTTAAGTTTTGAACAACTCTGGTTATCAGAAAATTCTTTTATGTATCAAATTGAATTTTGACTCTTGGTGATTCCTAGCTCTAGTTCCAGTTCTCTGAAAACTGAAAAAGTTTCATCACTTTTCCAAATGAAGGTCCTGTAGAAATCTGAAGGTAATGCCATGCTTCCCTCTTGTCCCAATTCCACCCTAGTCCTCCCTTGTTTTTTTTTTTTTTATTTTTTTAGGTTTTTGCAAGGACAACAGGGTTAAGTGGCTTGCCCAAGGCCACACAGCTAGGTAATTGTTAAGTGTCTGAGACCGGATTTGAACCTAGGTACTCCTGAGTCCAGGGCCGGTGCTTTATCCACTGCGCCACCTAGCTGCCCCTAGTCCTCTCTTTCTCAAGCTAAAACATTCTCCAGTTCATTAACTCTTCCTCCTTGCCGTGATCCTTCTTCGTCTTGGTAATTCTACATTTTGTTAATATGCCTTTTCAGTTGTGGTATTTACAACAGACATTCCAAGGATTACTAGGACAGTTTTAAAGTTAGAAATGACTGCAGAGGTCATTTGGTCCAGTCTGCATTTGGACAAAAATCTTCTAGAGTATCTCCATCAAAGGTCATCCAGACTGTTCTTCCACAGTAGTCTATTCTACTTTTTAAAAAAAATGAAATTGAGATCTTTTCAATGCAGCTTCTACCCATTGGTTCTTTGTTGTCATGCAGAATAAGTCTAATCCTTCTTTTATTGACAGCTTTTCAGATATTTGAAGTCAGATTTCATCTCTCTCCTCTGATCTCTGTCCCCTACTTCCCTTCCTAGTTCTTCTTTTCCAAGTTAAAATCCCTAGTTACTACTTTAACTGATCCTCATGTGGCATGGTTTCCAGCCCCTTTGTCATTCTGGGCCTCCCAAAGCTGAATATTCTCCAATTTATCAATATCCTTTTAAAAATGTGGAACCTGAGATGGAATAGCACTACAGGTATTGTCAGACCAGGGAAGAAGATCTCTTGTTTTGAACCTTGAACTTTTATTAATGGATTGCTCTATGATTGCTCTAGATTTTTGAACAACAACCATATCGCCCTGGTTGTTGACTTAACACATAAATGATTATTACATTGGTTTTTTACCATTTTTCCCTTTTTTTCAGTTGATTTTTTGCCAAAGGTGTGATTTTGTATTTATTCTTATTTAGTTTCATCTTTGTTCTCACCTGCCCTTTCCCTCTCTTGTTTTTTGACTTCTGTATCATCAACCAGTGTAGAACTGATCCCTTCCAATTCTATTTCATCTGTAGATGTGTTCATCATGTCTTCAGTCTCTTCTGTGGGGTCCATGACTATGATGTAGAACAAGGAAGAACTGACCATTGAGTCTTGAAACATCTGCCTAGAGCTTTTCTCCCAATTGAACTATATGAGTTAAGCATTATTCTTTGAATTTAATTATTCTAGTCTTCTAACTTCTCCTCTATCTTGTCTGTGAGGATATGATAAAAACCTTTGGTTAAGGTTCCTCCTGCCACTGTATCCTTGGTAGATCTCTCCTGCAACATGAAAAATCTGACTTTTCCAAGCAACATGTAGCCAACTTAGAGTTGGGGACATTGTTCTGGGGCCTTAAATGGCCTTGCTAGGTTTGAAATAAATTGACTGTGACAGATCAGATTGTTGGGTTTCGAAAAGTGATTCCTGTCACTATTGTCTGGAGAGGGGTGTTATTATGAAGCAGCATGGTGATGGATGAGGCAGGGATTTGGAGTCCCAACTTTGTTCCTGCTACTTGTACTTGTAAGATCATGCACAAATCACAACCTCTCTGAACTTTATTTTTCAGATGAGAAAAGTGAGTCTTTTCCAGTTTTAAATTTTGTGAACTTTTTGACCATTGATTAGTTTCTTATTCTTTAATACTTATGGTTCTCTTTCCTGTCAGTATTTTCCCAGATGGGGGGCCCCCTAAAGATGCCCTTAGGACTTGATACTTAACAATATCACAGAGGAGCCCCTTCTGTAATTATTGACTAATGGACTGACTGACTATATTAGTGAAGACTCACTACAGTTAAAAAAATAAGGCAGGAAGAACCAATGGAATTTGAACGCAGCACAGAACACTGGTTTTCACTTCATTCCCTCCCCCTCCCCCACCCACATTGCCTATTGCTTTGGGGAGGGGGAGAGAGGGAGAAAATTCAGAACTCAAAATTTTAATAAAATGAGGTTAAAAATAATTTTTTTTTTTTTTAAAAAAGCTCAACTTGTAGTAACTGGATGCATTCACCTCCTTTGGTTTCAAATCGTAGAAAATTTTGGTCTGCAGAGTCTTAGGTGGGTATATCCCTAGAGATGGTCTAGCTCTTAGTCTTCCATCATTGATTTTCTCATCTATAGGAAGCTTCTTTCTGTGTGGTCCTTCGTGGAGCCCGCCTGGGCCAGGCAGCTCTGAGTGACGTTCTGCAGGCCGGCTGTGTCCCAGTTATCATTGCTGATTCCTATATCCTGCCCTTTTCGGAGGTTCTGGACTGGAAGAGGTATGTGGATTTCTACTCTCTGCCTTGTCTTTTTTGCTTTATTTTCCCTTTCCAGGGTGTTGTCCTGTTGCTTCTGCTAAGAGGACTTAGATGAGCCTGACTTGTAGAGTTGAAAAATGTTCTTGAATTTTTGTAGGTCAAATGAAGGAGCTTTGGGTTGCTAGAGAGGTAGGCAGGGGTAACATTGAGAATAGTTCAGATACCTTCTTGTCCAGTCACTTGCCCTCTATAAGCCTCACTTTCATCATTTGTAAAGTAGACATATTAAATTTTCACCATCTCATAGAGTTGCTTTGAGGAAAGTGTTTTGTTAAAAAAAAATCCTTTGTAGAGTATTGTGGAAATGTTTTATAATAGTATTTATGATGTGAATTGTCATTGTGTGATAATTCTGTGGAAGACATAAGAGTCAAGAGTAAGGGTTGATGAAACTTATTTGGCATCTTCTATCCTCTGCCTATTCCTGTTTTGAATGCTTATTTAATTTCTTCTTGACCACTTTTGTGAATGACGATTTCTAGTCCTGGTTCATTTTAGGAATCAATACAAGAGAATTTCTTGGGGTAGTATATACAAATGGCTATTTTAACCTGACTCCTGGTCATGGACTTGGCTTTTCCTGTCATGTTCTCTGTGATAGAGAGGACGATAGTCTTCCTAGAATCTGCTTTGCCCAGACATCATCTGGAAAAATATATATTGATTGTAGGACATTCTTTTAGGAAAGACATTAGCAAACTAGATTGTTCAGAGGAGGGTGATCTGAATAGTGAGGCAGCTATAAGACATGCTGTGCAAGGAGCAAGCACAGGAATCTTTGGCCTAGGGAGGAGATGATTTATTAGAAGACATGATCAATGTCTTCACAAGTATAGGGGACTGTTGTGAGAGAAGGATTAGACTTATTTTAACTTGACTTCCATGGCAGACCCCAAAATGCATAGAAATTAGACAAGGGCAGATTTTAGCTTGAGAAAATTTAAAAAAGCTTTTTAAGAATGAAATCTGTCCCAAAATGGAATAAATTGCCTTGAGAGGCAGTGGGGTCTTTAGTCAAACTGGATGACCATTTGTCAGGATGAACTAGAACAGATACTCTCTTGAAGACCTGTCTATGTCTGATATTATCTGTTCTTTGTGATATCCTTAGCATTTTAACCCAAGGCAGATCAATAAAGTTTGTCACCTTGGCCCTTCCTCCTCCTGGCTGCCCTTTTCCCAGATATTATTGCCTTCCAAAGAGACAGGTCCTCATTGTGATCCTTACAATAAGGTAGAAGTAACTTTTAGCCTCAGCTTGTTCCCTGAGGTTGTTGGCAGATCTGCTTAGAATGGTGGAATTGGTTTATTTCAGCATTGGTTTCCCAAGAACTTATTACTTTCCCCTCTTCTTATCCATGATCTTTTTAACTTTCAGGGCATCTGTGGTTATACCTGAGGAGAAAATGCGAGAGATGTACAGCGTGCTGAGGAGTATTCCCCAGAGACAGATTGAGGAAATGCAGAGACAGGTAAGGGGGTACTGACTAGTAGAAAGTGTGGGCTCCCTCCTGGAGTCTCCTCCTATTAAGTACAATGGTGGGTTTCTACTGCTTTCCACCCCTTCTCCTTTTAAAGAGCATCCTCCTTGTCACTGAGATAGATTTCCTCTCCTATATTCTGAAACTGGGGAAGCAGCTATGTGTGAACTGCAGCTCTTTCCCATGTATGCAGAAGGGCGTGGGGCCATGAGATCATAGAGTAGGGAGAGGTCTCAGAGACCCTCTGGTCCAGCCCTCTCACTTCACAGAGAAGGGAACTGAAGGTCAGTGAGAACTTCAGGTGAGAGCTCTCAGAATGTTTTTGACAGGTATACTCTGGCCTAACAAAAGGAGCTTCCTCCTGAGCAGAAAAAGGAGCACATGGTCACAGTTAATGGCAGCTCTAGGGAGGAGGAGTCAGAGTTAGGGAAAGGACAGGGGAATGTCAAATAGCTGAAACCAGACTGCATCTGTGAAAGCTGGCATGGGCTAGTCCAGGACCCATCCATATGCAGACTGGGCCTGTTGCCTCTGCAAGGAGGGGATCCCCCCATGGGAGTCCTTCAAACAGAGGCACACCATCATTGAGGATTTCCTTCTGGGATGTGTTGGATGGCTCTTCCAACCACAGAATTCTATGATATTAGCCTGGGAACAATTTTAAAAAATTAAACTTAAAAATATCATCTACTGATAAGTAGTTAACTGCTATTGCCTCAAATAAATTAGTAACATTGAAAAAAAAATTCCATCTGTTTATAAAGCACTTTATAACAGTTATAAACTGGGTCTCAAAACTTTTCTAATTTGGGTCTCAAAACAGAAATAGTATCCCTATTCAATAGAAGAGAAAAATGAAGCTCAGAGGTTAGAGAACCTGACCAAGGTCATAGGCTTCTCGGGGCAGGGCCAGGAGTTTAACCTGGAGCAGAGGTGTCCACCCAAATTATTCAAATATAATTGGGAAATGTTTAATGAAATAAAAGACACAACACCAAAGAGAGCCTTCACTTGTGGTTTTTCCAAGTTAAGATCCTGTCCATGGGGATCCATTTCCATTTGAGTTTGACACACTTGGTCTGGTTATCTCCCATTTGAGTGATTGCTGAGCAGTGTTTCCTGGTCTGCTAGCCATCTTCCTCTTTAGCTCTGGATTCAGTTTTTGTTCAGTTTGTTTGGTCGTGCCTGACTATCCATGACCCAATTTGAGATTTTCTTGGCAAATGTGCTGGAGTAGTTGTCATTTCCTGCTCCAGCTCGTTTTACAGATGAAGAAACTGATGCAAACAAAGTGGAGTGACTTACCTGGTGTTTTACAGCTAGTAAGTGTCTGAGACCAGATTTGAACTCGGGGAGAGGTGAGTCTACCTGATAAGAGGCCTAGTGCTCTCTCCAATGTGTCATCTAGCTACAGAGTTGAATATAAATAATTCTATATCCTTCATGATTATAAAAGATGAGAGTATTTCCTCTTTGTCCCTTGTGGAAAAGTGTGGTTTTGTACCAAGGAAAAATCATTCCTACTTTCTCATCAGTGGCTTTAGAGACCAGGAACAATCTATCAGTTGTAGGATTTTACATATCTTATTATTCTTTTCCCTGACGATTCAGGTACTTCTTCCTTTAAAATTGAGCAAAGCATAATGGAAGAGTTATTAGAGCATCATTCCCTGAATTTCCTTATTTTTCCTTCTTATAATGATAAGAATGATGATATTATTGAGCATCTGTATAATACTTTAATGCAAATATTATTTATTCTTCACATCAGTCTGGTAAGGTGGGTCCTATTATTATCCTATTTTACAGAGGAGGAATCTGAGGCAGTCATACCCTGCCAATAAGGCTGGAGGGAGGATTTGGACTCAGGTCAGACTTTTTGTCTGAAACTGATCTTGATGTGCTCTAACCCAGCACCTTCCTTCTGTTCACCATTGCTCGTAATCCTCTCTCTAGGCTCCTTTCTATAATTTGATGCTTGTCCTTCATTCTCAAAGAGGACTATGACATCAGGGAGGTGATTCCATGATAAGCATATAAATTGGATTTGAGTGAGGGGGGCTGTGCTAAGTCACCAGCCTCACTTTCTCCTCTAGAGCCATCTGGATCTAGTGACCAGATATGAATCAGGATGATTGGAGATGGCCCTGAATGCAAGGCAGTCAGGTTGAAGTGACTTGTCTAAGGTCATACAGCTAGTTAGTGTCAGTTGTCTGAGGTCACATTTGAATTCTGGACATCCTTATTCCAAAGCCAGTGTTCTATCCTCTCTACCACCTAGCTGCCCTTTTCTATAGATTTACTTACTTTTATCTCCCCCAGTAAACTGGAAGCTGCTCGAGGGCATCTCCAGGGCTTTGCATAGACCTTCCGCATAGTAGGCACTTCACATATGTCTCTAAGAATAATGGTTCAGTTTTACAGAGAAAATGTTCAAGTTTGCAAGATGCTTTGAGACCTTTGGTCCTCACTTAGACCCTGGGGGGATATTTCTATGATAATCCCCATTTCAGATAGGGAGGCTGACTCAGCTGAAAGTGGTAGGGGCAGGATTTGAGCCCAGGTCTCCCCAGTTTCAGACCTAATGAATTCTGTCTAGAGAATTCAAAGTGAGCTCTCTCTAAGCAATGACCTCTGAGGGCCTAATGGATATTTCATTGAAACCAGAAGCCGGTCAAGACGTGAGACCTAAGGATTCCCCTGCTAGTGCAGGGGGAGGAGTAACCACCAGGGGTCTCCATCTCCTCAGCCTCTGGACTCAAGGATAGATTCCCAGCCAGCTTCTGGGGCCACTTTGTTTCCTCTCCCATCTTGGAAATCCTTCCTCAGAGTCCCATACTGCTAGCTGGGGATGGGGGAAGAAACAGCACTCCCTGCAGGACCCCTTGACTGCGGAGAGCTAGCAATCCTGGCACCCTAACTGGATCAGGACTGTGCAGTGTTTTAGAGCCACCCGAGGAGCAGGTCCAGAGAGGGAGGGAAGTGGAGACTTGAGGGCTGGGGTTGTTCATACTGGGCAGAGGCTGCCCATCAACTGGGTAGAAGAACTCGCCACCAGAGAGCTCGCCTTGGGTATTTGGATGGTGGCAGAAAAGGATGCATGTCCCTGGAGACTGAGGCAGGAAGTGACATTCCTTTAGCCAGAGTGGCCAAGGAGCTCTGCAGTTTCTGTAGGACAAGGACTGTGGATGCATAAGGCCTGGAATTCATGTTGGAAGCTCAGTCCGTTGTGCAGCTTCTGAAAGCTGTGCCCAGTCTTGCAGAAGGGTTAAGAGGAGAGGATTGTAGTAGTGGGATAAAGCACCCGGTGCTTCTGGTAACCCTAGCACACCACCCTTAGTTGGCATCAATGAATTACAATTTGAAGGCTCCCTTTAGTGATAGAGATGCCTAGGCCTCTGTCCTGGCCTAACCTTTGTGACTCTCCTAGCTGATACCTGGCCATGTAGGGAGCTTTGACTTTGTCTAAGGGTTTTGTCCCATAGTTCTCATCTCTTTATCTTTTCCATGAGGGTAACATGAGGCATTTTATCAAATGCTTTTTGTAAACTGTGGGAAGACTACATAGTATTTCCCTGATAGAGTTTAATACCTTTAACTTGGACATCCCAGTGATTTTCACTCCTCTAGATTATTATCATTCAAACCCCATTTCTTACCTACTAGTTCCCATTTTCTTATTCTCATCCACCTCAGCCCTACTACCCCAAAGTTTTAACCAAATATCACCCAGCTCTTCCACTGTGCCCTGCAGAATGCAGGTTCTGGAGACAACACATTTCTCTTCATTCTAAATATTTTCTTCTTAGTCTTGTCACCTGCTAGCTCTTACTAGAATCTGACTCCCTCCGATGACATACATTCCCTGTCTACTGTTTCTAATATCGACAATGCCTTAACTTATTCCTCTTCTCTCATCAGTTCAGGTGGGGGAATTGGAATCCTCCTTGCTTCCCATTGTCTTGTTCAAGTTTTCTCCCTACCTTTATCGTTAAGTAAATTCTCCTCCTTTTGAAGTCCATGATATTCATATGTGCCAGTCAAAATTCTAGTAGCTATTGTTCAGAGCTCTTCAGGTCACTCCCCTTCCTTCCTCAGTGAATTTGGTATGTGATTCATGATTTTTTCTCTTCACATTATGAGACTTCAATATGCATATTGACTCTACCTCAAATACCCTAACAACTTAGTTCCTAAACTCACCCATTTTCCATGAGCTATTCCTACACCCTTTTGCCAGCCACACACAAAGATGGTCATACTTTTGATCTTTCTATCATATCACGAATTTACCATCTCCATATTCAAGAATTCTTAAATTCCCTTATTTGACCATAATCTGTTGGTTTTCCATCTATCCCTCTGCCTTCCCTTACAAAACTCTACTCTATCCTCATGATTCAGTCCTTTGACCCATCAGTTCTCTCCCAGACCATCTCCCTTATACTATTCACTCTCTCCTCTTCTCTCTGTCTTGAATCCCTTGGTGAACAAATTCCTAAATTACACCCAGTCAAGCCTCATCCTTTCATTCCTCCCACCATTCATTGCCTTCCCTTCTTTATACATGCTGTTGAGCAAAGAAAATCATTCAACTGTTCTAAGTCCACTACAGATTCTTGTTACATAACCTCAGCTGGATCTTCACCAGTAATCCCATTTCACCTCCCTTTTCAATTCTTTCTCCCATTCTTTGCAGCAGTTCCTCCAAAACTTGCTTCATATTTTACAGGGAAAATTGAAGCACCATGAACTTTTTTGTCTTCCTTCTCCTTATCCCATATCACTCAGGTGTCTTCTACTTTCTCAATCATATGATCCATCCCATCTCCTCCAGCAGATTTCCTCTTTTGCCTTGCCTATTCTTTCACTTATTTTCAATCTTCTATTCTATTGATTCATTTCCCGCTGCCTGTAGACATGTCCATATCTCTCCCATCCTGACAAAAACCAATTAATCCTTCCATCCTTGTTAACCATTGTTCTATCCCTTTGTGACTGAACTCCTTCAAAGGACCATTATATAATAGGTGCCTCTTCTTTCTTTCCTTTTACTCTCTTCATGACTTCTTATAATCTGAGGTCCAGCCTCATCATTCCACTGAAACTGTTCTATCCAAAATTACCAATGATCTCTTAGTTACCAAATTCAAAGACCTTTTCTTAATCCTCATTTTCCTTGATCTGCAGTCTGGTGATCATGCTCTTCTCCTTGATGCTCTCTTCTTTCTAGGTTTTCTCCTGGTTCTTCTCTTACCTATTTGTCTGTTCTTCTCCCTCCTTTTTTCAGATCATGCCTTCTAACCATAGTTATCCCTGTCTTATAGAGGGACAGAATTCTGTCTCTACCACTTGACTTGGTGATCTCATCAGCTCCATGGATTTAATTAATTTTAATTTCATTTTCCCTGTGACAATTCTCACATCTACCTACCCTGCTTACTCTTAACCTCTTTGCTAATCTTCAACTGGACATCTTTTTTTTTTTAAGGTTTTTGCAGGGCAAATGGGGTTAAGTGGCTTGCCCAAGGCCACACAGCTAGCTAATTATTAAGTGTCTGATACCAGATTTGAACCCAGGTACTCCTGACTCCAAGGCCGGTGCTTTATCTACTACGCCACCTAGCTGCCCCTCAGCTGGACATCTTAAACTCAATATGTCCAACTCTGAACTCAAAATCGTTCCCTTTAAACCTTTCCATTTCTTAACTTATCTATTACTGTAGAGAACATGACTATCTCTCAGTTCCTCAGACTTACAACCTATTAAAGTTGTTTGGTGAGTTCTTGGTGTATCTACATTGGCATTTCCAATGTGATCAAAATTGCCTCCCTTGCTTCCCTTTGGGTTTTCAAATTTCATTCTGGAGTTTCCTAGCTCTTGTTGGCTGATTCCCTTTAGAATTTTGATTTGATACTGACCCACACAGTGAACTCTTGATAATATATTTTCCTCAAAAGCTAGGTTATGTGTCAAACTATGCCTGGTTTTCCTTTTCTACTGTTAGGAATTCTAGGAGGAAGTTGTTATTTCCCTCCAAGATTTCAACAACTATTTTTCTAATTTTGTAGATTCTCTCTATGGTGTCTAACTTGAATATACCCAGGAAATTTTTTCCCCCTCCCTCATCTTTTTTGGCTGAAAGTTGTTTTTTTTTTTATTAAAATTTCAAGATACTAGACAAATATATACTTACCTGCCCTGGTTGCATTTTGTCTTTGAATAGGCACCTGACCTTTTTCTATTTTTAAGCTAAGAAATCCAAATTCTTTTCTTCTTTACCAAGTATTTATTTTTTTCCTTAATTCATTGTATTCAAATTAGTGTGTGCACATGTGCGCATGCGTGCACACACACACACATTCCTCCAAGCAATCAGAGACCAAGAGAACTAATTGTTCAAATCATGTCTCTGACACAGTTTACCTGCATGCCAGAGGAGGAGTTACAATCCCTCAATGCCTCTGAAAGTTTTCTAAAGTGAAACATAGAAAGCAGTCGCCTGTGTCGTAGAATGGGTTCCCATGTGAGCTGTGCCTCACAAGGATGAATCAGTGGCACGCATAAAGGCTGTGATATATACACATCTGAAAATTTGCAGGGCAAGGATAGTCAGTACATTGAGGGAAAGCTTGTGATGTCTTGGCGTGATTAAGACAGCTTTAGGGAAGCTTAGAACATGGATATTGATACTCATTAGCCTTGGACTTGGGTGAGAGAGTGGGATGAGATGACCTCTGGGGTTCCATCTGGCTCCAAGATTTATGATTTTTTTAATATCAAGAGAGGTCAGCAGAGGGAGAAACACAGTCATCTGCCTTTCTACAGATGGTAGATAGAGAAAAAGATTCCTCTAGGTATGATCCTCCAGTCAGATGAATGTTGATATTCCCCAAACTTCCCTCCAGCCAAAGTCACAAATAAAGTAAAATTGGACCCAGGAAGACACTGTCCCCCCAGACCACATAGTAAGAAGCATTTGTGAGGATGGGGGGAAGGTGTAAATGGATCCTTAATTTATCTGCCTGGTAGAGTTTCCAAACATACTTTTATTGGTCATTGGCTCCAGCAGCAGTGACCTCTGACCTTAGCCACACTAGGAGGTGGAAGTCAGCAGGCTGCCGTGCCTTTGAACTCTGCTTTGTGCTCCCATGACCAGGAGCCTTGGAGATGGAAGAAGTAGTCCCCTTACTCTTTGGCTCCCGCAGTCTGGGCCCAGTAGAAATATGTTTCTCTTCAGTCAGTTGAGTATGTCTTGGGTTTCTGTCCCTGATGTCTGAGATCCTTCTCCCTCTCCCTCATATCACAGGATTCTTTTTGCTTTTAGGACTTTCCCCATGTTTTCCCTGGAATTTCTTCCTTTCTCCTTATATTCTTTATAGGAACCAGGTTCAGTATCAGTTGTTTTGAGGGGACTGGGAGTAGGGAAAGTCCCTGTAGGATTCCTGCAAGGCCAAAAATGAATAGAGAATCATGGGTTTGGGGAACTTAACCCCAAAACTACTTATGAATCAGAGCAAGGAAAAAAAGAAAAGGATTCAACAGGAAGGGGAAGTGAAGAGGCAGGTTTGCAAGGAAGACACCAGGAGCTTGTTCAGAGAGTCCAGAGACATGACTGAGAGGCACCAGAGTCTAGGAGGGAGACCGTTTGGCAAAGGGAAGGATGGCTGCTGCAGGGTAGTTAATGGCCATGATGGTCTATGGAAGGGAAGGAACCATCTTATTGGGAGTTTGATGTTTTATTTTTGCTTAGAAAATAGAGAGTTTTATGAATTATGGGGCTGGTGCTTGTTGAAAGAATAATAATGATTAGGAAGAAAGAAAGAATATCCCATTTGAACTGTCCAAGCAGCTCACTTGTCTGCAAGCCTGGGGCATTGGGAGGAAAGCCCTCTGTGACTGTCACCACTCCATGTGAGTGATACTACTACCAGTGTCACCTAGTGTGTCTCACTTTACTCATTCTATCTCAGAAATCTGGCCAGGGTGACTGGTTTACATGCAGTTCAAGTGTGCTTGTACATTTGATTTCTAACACACAACTAATTAGAAAGGGAAGGAAGGACTGGTACAGGGAAGAACTGAGGCAGCAATATTGACAGGAAGAGAGGAGAAAGACAAAAACGATAAAAAAGACAAGCAAAGGTTTAGAAAGGAGACCAGTCCAGGGCTATCAGTGTAGAGATATACATCTCTATGTATTTCATGAAGCTCTGAGGACCTATATGTGTATAAAAAAGACCCAAGGTCATCAAGAAGAGATGAAATTATGTTTGGTGTCCTTCCCATTAGAAGTTAAGGAATATTTATAGAAAAGCTTCCATCCAAAGGGATTAAGAAAAATTAATTTGTTTGTCTATATATCCTCACCCATTCATTCCCTGGCAGTTCTGGATACTTGAGGCTTGATAGTAGCATTCATTAATATTTCCCATGGGTTCCCCTATACTTGAGAAAAGGTATCTCAGCTCAGTCCCCTAAGATGGACAGTTAGAAGAGGGATCTGGATCTTGTATGGGAGGAGCGTAAGGATGAGGAGAAACCCAAGTTATCCATCCAGGACCACACAGTGGGTAAGGGGCAGCCTGGGAGTAGTCCCTGCTTTGCTGCCCACAACTCTGCTCCAACCATGAAGCTTGTGTGGCATAGCTGGAGGCTGAAAATCAGGACAGACTTCCTGACAGTTAAAACTATTAGGTCATGGAACCGTCTTCTAGGAGAAGTGGTTGCTTAAGACATTTAAGACTGGACACAACACTGGAAATCGAGGCTAAGCAAAGCAATGTGAATGAGGTTTTACTTGTAATTTCTAGGGCTTGTGTTGCAATGTCTCTCATTCCCACGCCCCCCACTGGGAAATTTGATTTTCCATAAATTGGGTTCTTGTGGCTTTAAAAAGCACTAAATATTTTTCCTTTTGTCAAATGCTATTGAAAGTTGTTTCCTGGTCTCTACTCCATGCTTGCTTGCCCCCATTCTAGATATTGTAGGCTGAAGCCTAACCCTCAGCTTATATGTTGATGTTCATATGGTCAATGGAACAGAAACTCCTTTCTCAGAGAATTGTGGCTTCTTCCCTGCACGCTCCTCCCCATCCAATGATAACGCCTTGCAGGAGATTTGAAATTTCACAGTTTGCCCATTTCCCATGTTGTCAGTAGCACTGCATCCTCTGTGTGTGAGCATTCTTGGGCTCATAAATCCAAATCATGAAGTATCCTGGTAACATGTGTTGTTTAAATCAGAACAGACTAAGAAGAGCTCATTTAGGGTAAGATTCTTAAATAAGAGCATTTTTTTTTCCAAGTTTGGTATTAAGAACCTTACTGAAAAAAAAAGACTTGTTTGCCAGATATCTGATGGGAAGCCAAGAAAAGCATTTTAATAGAACTATCTCCAATTTATAGCCCACTAGGGTATGCAAATAAATTTTCTTGTCTTTAAGGTTTGGGTTGATTTGCAGGTATTTGGTCCAGGCTTGGAGATTTAAATCCTCACAGTCCAGATGGGAAGAGCATAAAACCCCTTTCCTTAGGAGCTCTGGAAGGCTCTTGGTAGTGACAAAAACACACAGGGTGATTCATGACATGGTCTTGTACTTGGCTAGTTTTGTCATAGGTCTAGAAGTAGAACTGACTTACGTAATCTCCTCATTTTCCAGATCAGAAAATTGAGACCCAGAGAAATAAAGGGACTTCCTCACTTTTGCTAGATAGTAAATAAAGAGAGCTAGCCTTGAAACGCAGCACAACTATTGCTTTTCCCAATATATCACAACTCCCTTCAAAAGCATGAGGTCATATACTCCAAAAATTGGGGAATGCCTATCGATTGAAAAATATTTGTTAAGTGGCCATTATATGTTTAGGACTACGTCGGGCATGGTAGGGGGCACCCAAAGAGTGGCTTTTTATGAGTCTTTATGACTCTGCCCTTAAGGAGCCTGCAGCCTAATTGTGAGAGTGGATGGGACTTAGAGACATCAAATAATTAGAAAATGTTGGAAGACAACACCCTCTGTGGTCATGCTCCTTTTCTCTGACCTAAAGCTGACCAGAATTCTCCAAGGCTCGGCCAAGATATCATGGACATGGCTTGGTATGGGCTGCCTGCTTGTTTTTTAGAGCAAGTCTGATTGGGTTTGGGTAGGTTCAACACTGGGATGATGCCATGGTGTGACCTAGGCTGATGCCACATGGTGACTTGTTTTGATGGTCCAGAAGACCATCAGCTGAGACTAGGAGGGTTTTTCTGTTATCAGTTGGAAGAAGCAGAGGGAGCACCTG
Organism: Macrotis lagotis; assembly: GCF_037893015.1. NCBI lineage: Eukaryota > Metazoa > Chordata > Mammalia > Peramelemorphia > Peramelidae > Macrotis > Macrotis lagotis. The sequence goes on from NC_133660.1 coordinate 268,643,079, forward strand.
TTTTGATGAAATTACGTCTCCTTGAATGACAGAAATAAGTGTTGAAGAGAGCCAGTAGGTGAGGACAGGGAATAGTCATCATGAGCTTGAGATATTGGAAAAGATTCCTTGATAGAGTGATAGGATTAAGATTTGATTAGGTAAAGTGAAGTTGGGAATTAGGGTGGAAGATGATATTTGCAGGGGAAAAAATGAAGTAAAAAGAGAAGAGATCGACTCCTTGTAACCATGGACCTTGGCATCTTTTGTACTTCATGTGGTGGGAGTTGAGATTGAATAGGAAAGAAGGGATTCAGTCACAGAGGGCTTTTTTCACACCAACAGGGCAGAGAACATTGTTTCTATGGAACCGTTACAATTAGCAAGAGCAAGTTATGCATTAACTTAAAAAAAAAGCCCTCAATTCATGAAAGGAGAATGCACCATCAGTAAAGATGTTTATAAAAAATTATAGAGCTGGAAGAAATCTCAGACATGATTCCATCTACCCCTCTCAATTTACAGATGGAGAAATGGAGGCCAGAACCATGAAATGGCTTTCATGTCTAGTTAGGGGAATCAGCTGGAACTAGAATCCCTGAAGTTTGGATTTACAATCCATTTCACTTTCAATAGCTTGGCATTGGAAAACCCACCAGAAAATATTTACTTCCTTTCTGCATTTGGCTGATTATAATAGGATACTTTTGGAATCAAGATCTTGATTGTGGGTGTGGTCTTCAAGAATTATAAGGAACTCCACTCTGGTTATGTTTAAGCATGTTTCTGGCTCTGAAAGTCAGTAATAATAATAATAATAATAATAATAATAATAATAATAATAATAATGATGATGATAATTTGTATTTATACAAGTTTATAGAGGAGCTAGGTGGCGTATGGATAGAGAGAGAGTGGATAGAACTCAGGAAGATCTGAGTTCACATTGGACTGTGGGAGTAGTCACTGGGCTACTGCGTGCCTCGATTTCCTTATCTGTAAAATGAGCTAGAGAAAGAAATGACAAAGCACATCAGTATCTTTTGCCAAGAAAATCCCAAAAGGGGGCACAAAGAGTCAGACATGACTGAAATGACTGAACAGCAACAACCACAACAAAACAATTTAGGGTTTTAAATCATTAAGACATTTAAGACATTAACTTCATAACTCTTTGAGAGAATGTACTATTATTGTTTCCATTTTATAGATGAGACAATTGAGACACAGAGAGGTTTGGTGACACTGCTAGTAAGCAAAGCTGGGACTTGAATCCCTCCTTTTGTTTTTTTTTAAGCTCCCAGACCCTTGCTTATTTCATTTAAACCAGGCTATAAATCAAGGTACGGGGTCTATGGGCATGCTAGATGTTTTCAAAATTACCAGTTAGATTACCACTTAGAGTTATCTGGAGTTTGACTTTCCCCTGTTTTAATTATAGGTCACAAGGAAGAAGGAGATAAAAATTAAGTGGTTCTATATTTTAGAGGGCATGCTGGGGGGAGAAAGGGGAAGAGTCTTATTTGGTCATTTTATATACTCCCAATGAAAACTATTGAATATTCTTGGCCTTTTCCTTCTTTCTTCAGCTCCACCCTTCTCTCCCTAACACTAACTCATTCATTTGGGGGGGAAAACACATAAACTAAAAACTTTATTTTTTGTACATGACTATTCAAGGTCAGAACTGAAAATATGAATAATTTTGCTTGGTCTAAAATCAGACCAAATGGTGAATTTGAGGGGGCTTGTGAAAAATCTTTTCAAAATGCTTAAATGGAGGACAATGTCATTAGATAAAGTAAAATTTTCCCTAGTACCATCTTAAGTCTGTCTCCCATCCTCTCCCCCACCCCAGTCCACTTCATCTTGTGCTTGAAGAAATTCTGTTGGAGAGCCGGAGAGAGGTGAGCTTAATGTCTCCAAGGACTGGGACTGAAGGCTAAAAGACTCCCATAAATCTGTGACTCATTTTAGGGCCACTAAAAACGGTGTGAGGGGGCTGGTTTCCATGGCCCCTGCCCCCTTTCTTTATGGGTTCCTTTGGCTCTCCTTTTTCAAGAGGGCCCTGTGGAGTCATTTGAAAGCTCTTATCAGTTTGCTGACAGCTATATGGGCCTCACTGCTGGCTCCAGGGAGCTTGGACTGCTGTGTGAAACTGCTCATTCTTAAACTGAAACAGTGCCAGGAAGATCTGAAGGGATCAGGTGGGCACAGCAGCCACAGGGAGGCAGCCCATAGGGTGGCATAATTAACTGACATGGCATCAAATCAATCCTTGATTTCTGTATTTGGCTGGTGGAGCAAGGCAGTAAGAGTTGAACATGAAGGGTTTTCAAGGGGCTTTCAAGAGACTTAAAAAAAATCCTGTGACTAAAAATGCCATTCTGTTATTAATTTTTCCTTTACAACATTAGCCAGTTAAACTGGGAGTCCCTGATGGTTAAATAGATGGAGCATTTTTTGAAGGCAGTTTGAGTGACCAGTGGCACCTTTGCCAGCCCAGTTCTTGGCTCGCCTTATCAGATAGAAAGGGTCTTTCAATATTCTACTGCTTCTTTTTAGATCAGCTGATACTTCAGTCATGCCCTCAGATACTTGGTAAAAGTCCTGGGTCTTGGGAAACTTGGCCTTTTCCTTCACTCCCACTCCTAGAGAAGCGGGCACCCTGGCTCTTCCCTTCTCTCCTTGGTGGAAAATCACAGTCAGTAATCTTTTAGCAGACAGCTGAGGGGAAGGAAAAGCCATTCTCTGGACCCTGGCCAATGGCTGGAGGGAAGCTTCAGTCTTTGGCATCTCTTGACCAGAAATTTTTTTTTTCCAGGCATTTTATACAGAGCCCTGTCTCCCCTCCCTGCTCTGTTCTCCTCCCAGGCCCTTCAGAGGGAGGAGAACACGTCTCCTCCAAGGATCCTCTAATAAGCCTTCCCTCCATCCTCTCACTGGAGCCTTGGCTAAATGGATTTTAAGAACAAGTCTGAGTAGTCCAGATCCTTTTTTAATGACCCAGAATTCCTTGTTACAGAACTGTTTCTATTTTGGATGAGAGGGAGGTGGGCTAGACTCACTTGAACAGGCCTGTTTATTCATTAATGAAAAACATGATCTAATGATATTGTTAGGACTCTAGACAGTGCCTTGCAAACCAAAAGCACAACATAAATATGAGTTATTATTCTAACAGGCTGAAGAAACTTGTTCGAGGTGGGGCAGAGCAGACAGTAGAGACAAAGAATTTCCATGTGATGGCAATATTGTATACAGCTTCTCATCCGGTGTGGGCATTTACATTGTATAAGCAATACACAATTTCAGATTGCATTATTTTTCTTATTTGTAGGGTTCCTTTGGGTATGAGATTTGCCACTTTTTATAAAACAAAAATTCCATAAAAACATTCTTTATACTTTGGTGAGGATAAAGAAATATGTATGGAGAAAAGTATAAGTGGAAAGAAATAAATTTTTTAGAGAATTGCTAAAAGCACTAATGAAACAAAGAAGATGATGGAAAGAACATGGGAGCTGATGTCTCAAAGTCCATTCTTCTAGGTACTTCCCTTCTCATTAAACTCAGTTTAATGGGTAAATGTAAATGTAAAATGGGTACAATAATTACTTAAAGAAGATATCTTTTTAAACTTTGAAATGTTTATTAATGTGAACTGTTAATAGCAATAACTTTTTTATCAGAGTCAATCTTGATAGGGTACTGTATTACAGAGGAGAACATGATGGATTTGTAGATAAATATTATCTTTTTTTAAAAAAATGTTTTATTGTCCAGAGAACTCTTCTATGAAACAAAGAAATACAATTAAGCAAAACCAATGAACATCCTGGTTGTGTAGGTCTAGTCCTACTCTTTCTGCCATTTTTTTATGCTGAGAGGAGAAAGAGCATGGTTTCTTGTCAGGACTCTGAAATCATAATGGGGCATTACAGTGCTCAAGATTTTCCTATTTCCTTTTCTTTTTTCATTATTGTAGTCATTGTAAAATTGTTTTCCAACTTCTGCTCATCTTGCTCTTAACAATCCTATGTGAAAGGATGCTCTTAATCATTAATAAGAAGAGAAATGCAAATTAAAACAACTTTGTGGGTCACCTTATACTTGTCAGATAGGCAAAGATGATAAAAGAATAAAATATTTAATGTTGGAAAGACAGTATATATCTCTTCATAAAAGTCAAGTTTCTCTGATTTGATAATTTTTTTTTCTTTTGGAGTATGATATGGTATTAAAATGTGTAAATTAGATGTCAATGTCATTGGACAGCTAGAAGCTTGACAATAGATCTGGAGTCAGGAAACCTGAATTCAAATATTACCTCAGACCACTGACTAGCAAGTCTCTGAATCTCTGTTTGCCTCAGTTTCCTCATCTGTAAAATGAGAATAATGATTAGCAATTCATTCCTTCCAAAGGTTGTTGGGAGGTTTTAGGGCTCCTTTATTAGGACCCACATCCAAACACACACACACAAACACACACACACACACACAAATATATATTTAAAATTTATAAGTCCCATGGATTTATTGATTTCTTTTGTTGATGTAAATATTTAGAAAGAGAACTTTCCCCTAACATCTGCTTTAGACACATCCCATTAGTTTTGGTGTCAAAAAACCAAAAAATGAATCGGCACACATTGATGACATTTATTGCACAGCAGGCACAATGCTGGCACCAAGAATACAAAGAGAAAAAAAAAGAGAAAAAAACCCTTGGGTTTCAATGAGCTTTGTTCTATTAGGTGTGTTACTCATTATTTTGTTTGATAGAATTATAAATTTTTTCCATGATTTACTCTTTGACTAATTGCATTTAGTTTTCATTTGAATTCTTTAAATGTATCTCATTGATTGTAAGTTTTATCCTTTTGTGGTCTGTGAAGTAAGTGTTTAATATTTTTTGCTCTTGTTTATGAACTTTTTATACCTTAGCAAATAGCCAGTCGTTGGAGAACACCAGGTGTAGCTAGAAAACAGCTTTTATCTGGCAGCATTCCTGCTCTGTTCAGGAATTCCCAGTTTCTTTCTCTTATTTCTAGAATCAAATTCCAGTTCCTGTATTTGACATTTGAAGCTGGTCACAACTTCACACCAACAGATCAGACCAGGCTCATTATATATTAGAAAATAAGCTTCTAGAGAGCAGGGATAGTTTCAGTTTTGTCTCTCTAGCCCCAGGGCTCAGCATGATGCCTATCACAAAATAACCATTTAAAAATGCTTGCTGATGTCATTGTCAGCAAATATTGAACAGATTCCTGCTTGTTATGTTTGTGCCCAGGTTTATTGGTTAGTTCAGTTATTAAAGAACACTAGCAGGCTTCTTCTGCACTTCCTAGCCACACCCCCACCCCAGGATGATTGTTTTTGTCCTTTATAGGAACTTGATAGTGGTCCTCTAGTTTCCATTGTGCTCAAACACATCTATCTTCCTAATTTTCTTTCTCCTGTATTTGCATTTCACGTTGCTTCTCAACAGGAACGTTGAAAGCCATTGACTCCATTAATTCTGTTTTTTTTTCCTGTAGAATAAATTATTCTTGGGCAAAAGTCTTTTTCTTTTGTTAGTTTGTATTCCATTCTTTTCTTTATAGTCTCATATTTACTGTACAATTCTTTGTGATTTTTAAAGGAATTCTTTGCTCTCATCTGATTTTTCCTGGTTGATAGAAGTATTTTTCCTTTAATACGAAAACTGTTAAGAGAATCAGGTAATTCTGTTTCTGGGGATGCTAAACATGGACCTTTCTTTCTGGAGCATTCATCCTGATTTTATGTTTTGTTTGGTTCCTGGTTTTAGTAGTTCTGGAAAGTTTCCTTCTGTGATTTATTGGAAAATGGAGTCCAGGTTTTTGATGGGAGTGGGGAACAATTAGCAAGAATGATATGCCCCTGGCCCCACGAAAGAGAACTGTCAAAATATTTCAAAGATTGTACCGAAGAGAAAAGAAAGAAATTCAGAAAAAAAATACAAACAGGGCAGTTTTGAAAGTAATGGGTGAAATTTTTAATACTCTTAAAAAAACTGAAGTAGTATAAAATAGTCATGGTTTCATAAATGATCTTTTTTCTTTTCTTTTTTTTATATTTAAGAGCAGACATAAAATTAATTTTTAAAGAAGGGTGGAGAATTAAAAACTAATCTGATATACATTAAAGAAGTTAGTATCATTCAAAAACCTGTAGAATTTATTTTTAAACAGACACCTCTCCCCAACTCTCCCCCCCCTTCCCCCAGCACTCTTTCCTCTGAAGGATCCTGGAACCTTTCTTTTTAAATTTGACCCCATGAAGTATATATATTTTAGCAGTGAGAGCTCTGGGTCAAAAAGCAGAGACATTTTTGTTCCTTTTTCTTAAGACATAATTCCAGATTGCTTTTAATGGGGCCATTTATAAAAGGATAAATTGTGACAAAGATAAAGTGCCTGAATGGAATTCATAGTTTTCATATAAATGTCTTCATTAATAAAGGTTAAGCTGGTTTATGGACTTGAAATATTGGAGGGATGGTCTTTTTCATCTATACAAAGAGGAAACAATTCACCCTGCATCTGCCTCCATCCTGCTGTGGGCTGAAGTTGGTTGAATTTTCCAACTTGCATATTTTGTTTTACATAACTCTCATGTTGCATGGACTTTATAGGTTTAATTTCTTCTTATTTGAGGTAAATTTTCTTTCTTTTTTTAAAGGGGGGGGAAGAAATTTGAGGAGAAAATGGAGAAATAAAGACCAAATGTCAGTAGAGACAGAGACAAGGTACTTTTCTCCAAACAGCCTTTAAAATTCAATTCTCCTACACTAAAAAAGATGTCATTTGAGGCCCTTGTAACTAAATACATAAAATGGTCTGTTTTCAAATGTGGCTTGATTTATTTTTTCCTTCTTTGATGAGAACTACAATTGGGCCAAGTTTGAAGCTTAAAGCTTCTGCAGAAATAGGTTGAACATTTCCACCTCTTAGGTTACCCCCCCCTTTTTTTTTCCTCCTCAGAGGAAAAATCTGTTGCTGTCACCCATAATTCAGCAATAGCCTCAATTTTCTAAGGGGGGAAAAGCTATGTATTGAATATTGGACTTGGAACATCTTGAAAGTAGTCTTAGTTTTTGAAAAGAAGTTCTTTCGGAGTTTTTCATTTATCCCATTTCAGATAAGGAGATAGTTGCTCAGGAGTATTTGGCTAGATAGGGGTCTCTTCTGTTAAAACTATGACCGATTTGGAAGTGATACGGTTTGACCCTTCAGAGCAATTCTTATGCTCTCTTCTGAGATTGTCATCTTCTTTTGTATGACCTATTGAGACCTAGAGATGGAATATTTTCTGAATTGTCCCTGCTGGACCTAGGAAGCCTTTAAAAGCAAAGATTCTATCTTCTAATCCTACATGTCTTTTCCCCTTCCTGTCCCTTCCCTGCCATTCTTCCTATAGTGCATCAGAGTGGTTCATTTCTTTGCAAATAATTTGAAGTCTGATAGCAGGGCTTTGAAATTAGGCTCATTTAATATTTGTCTTGAGGTGGCTACATAATGGAGGAAGGTTTACCTTGATGGCAGTTCATCTCGTTGTACTTTGCTGTTCTGGATTAAGAGCTACAGATAACTTTCTTAGGCTCACAAGACTTTGGAGCAGTAAAAACTCTTAATCTAAGTGCTTCATTTTACAGATTAGCAAAATAATGAGTTCCTGATTGGGGAGGTGACTTGTGTCAGGTCCCACAGTGACAGTATGTTACATTCTCTCTTAAATATTAATTTCATCATTAAGCCAAAAGGAATTGTAGGTCTGGTCCCCTCCCCCCAAATCTCCCAAACTCCTTAATGTTAAAGCCAACAGGATTTGAGGCCTAAGCAGCCCCAGGTAGAAGAAGACATTTTGTGTTGTGGAGATAGATGTTTCTTCCAGAAGAGGAACATTTTTTCTTATTTTTATTTATTATTATCCTTTCTTTTTTCTTTATTGTTTCCTTTATTAATTATTATATACTAATTAAATAGATCAAATAATCATTAATAATTAAATAAGTTAATATTAATATAGAAACAATGTCCATATACAATATACAAATAAATGAAATATAGTAATATTAATATAAAAATAATTACTATAAATAATATATTAGTAATTAAATATTATCTATTATTATATGAATTATTATTTATTTATTCTTATTTTTATGTGCTCTCATGCTCAATCTAACTTTCATTTAGCTTGTCTTTACTTAATATTGTTCGAGTCTTGAGAATCTATATAACAAGAAGTCATCATTTATCACTTTTGTGGTAACCTTCTTAATTTTGTTTAGATTTCACAATTGCGCACCTACTAAAGTGTTCAAGTAATGTGCTGGGTGCAATGGGGTGCAAAAAGGAAATTGATAGACTACTTGTCCACAAGAAGGCTATAGTGTGGTTGGGAAGAAAAGACATACCTATAAGATAAACCTACCACAAAGTATAGAGTGAGAGTGTAGGAAAGGACTAGAGTATTTTGGAGAAAGGAGAGGAGGGAAACTGCATAATGGAGATGATATTGGAGCTGGACTTTTGAATTTCACTTGGTAGAGATATGGAAGGGAGAATGTTTTAGGCTTGAGGAAAATTTTGGAAACAGATTAGCATCCTTGAATCCAGTTCTTTGGCAGTCTGTAGTTGACTTATCTGGAATTTTGTCCAGTGACACTTTGCAAGTGTCTTTACTTGTGGATTGGAGGCTCCTTGGTGTAGTCAGCTTCCAGAAAGGAGGAGCCAGAAATCCAGGCATGGAGAACAGAACCCATTTCTCATGAGACCTCTTCTAGCATGTTCAGATCCCTTCAGGGTATGGCCAGAGGTAGCTTATGGCCAGCCACTAACAAAGAATGAAAGAATTTCATTAATAGCCAGTAGTACCTCATAGAGAATCCAGTATTTGACAGGTGATATTCTGCTATCTCTGGTGATGGGTAACCATTGAAAATGGTTTTGACCCCATACTTTGATGAATGTCATTTCCTTTCTGAATATGCAAGGAAAGTGGGAAATAAGAGGGGCTATTTCCCAGCTAAGATCTTTGATTATTATCATCTCCCTATAATGTCAATTCAGGATTCTTTCCTAAATCCAGATGGAAGCTCCCATCACACAGTACAGCCTCTAGGGAGGAATGAAAAATCCCTTTTCATTTCAGGCAGAAGGAGAGTGGGTTGCAAAGTGGATAGAACACTGGACTTGTTGAATCAGCAAGACCTCTAAGACTCATACCTAAAATTGTGAGTGTGAATGTGAGTAACTGATGTATCCCCTAAGTATTGCTGTAGTCTCATGAATTATGATCTACTTAGGTGGAACTGTCATGACGGGGCAGGGGCCATGTCAACATATTGATGCAGTCACACATCCTCACATTTATGTTTTTGGGAAAAAAATATTAAATCCTTGTCTCCAAGGAAAGAGGAAGGTTGTTCCCTCAGAGCCAAGTCCAACAAGTTCCTTTCTCAGTCATAGATTCTGAGAGCAACTACTTGGCTTTTCACTGAGCTGTTGCCAAATGAAAGATAGTTGGGAGTGGCAGGGAACCGACCTGCGAGTGGGAAGAACCAGAGAGTCTTTATTGCTTCTTTATGTGTTGATTTATAGTTATTCTAGATAAACTGTCAGCTGGTTCTGGAACTCGTGTGCCTTTTCCAACTTTCCTGCCTTTACAGTTCCCCCCCAAGCCTTTGTGTTAGTAGCTTCTTTCAAGGCTCATTTTAGGTGCTGCATCCTCCAGGATCACCCTGTTTGTGTGATTTTCTTGGTGGAAGCCTGTTGCTGGCCTCCAGTAGAATGGATGATCATGCAGTCACTGTCTCTCCAGAACTGAGCTTGGGATCTGCCATGGAGTAGGAAGTGCAGCCAGTCTTCATCATTTGAACATTTAACTTTCGAGACTGGACTTGAGGGTAATTTTATTTGCACTTTTCTGTTTGCAGCCACACACATTTGTGGCTATGCACAATAGAGGAAAAAATGAGGGGCACAATGTGCACAAGCATGTGGAGTGGCTAGTGTCCTACCAGGTGTATGTGATCAGCTGACTAGAGACAGTGGGTTGCTGATCCCATCTTTGATCAGGACCTGTAGGTTAAATTGCCTTTACTTTGCTCCCCTAGTCTGAGAGCCATAAGGTTCTCAAACATTGAGTGGAGCAGACTTTGCTAATGGGTTATTTTAAGATACTTATCTTTCTTGAGCTCTCTCTTTTAAAATTATTATTATTATTTTTTTAGGTTTTTTTCAAGGCAAACAGGGTTAAGTGGCTTGCCCAAGGCCACACAGCTAGGTAATTATTAAGTGTCTGAGACTAGATTTGAACCCAGGTACTCCTGACTCCAGGGCTGGTGCTTTATCTACTACGCCACCTAGACGCCCTAAAATTATTTTTATTAATATTTTACTCTACCTCCAATTACACATTAACCAATTTTTAACTTTATAAAAAAGTTCTGAATTTCAAACTCTCCCTAAGAAAGTGCATTCTGATAGAGGTTATACAGTGCAATCATATATAACAGTTCCATATTAGTCATTTTGTGCAAGAAGAAACAGGAAGGAAGGAAGGAAGGAAGGAAGGAAGGAAGGAAGGAAGGGAAAGTGAAAAATAGTATGCTTTGGTCTGTATTCAGATTATATCAGTTCTTGGGAAGCAGCATGTTTCTTCATGAGTCCTTTGGGGTCATCTTGGATTATTGTGTTACTGAGAATAAGTAAGTCATTCATAGTTGATCATTGTACAATATTACTGTCACAGTGTATGGTGTTCTCCAGATTCTGCTCGCTTCACTTTACATCAGTTTATGGAAGTCCAACTTTCTCTGAAATATTCTGCTTTTCATTTATTCATAGCACAATAATATTCAATCACAATCATATGCTAAACCCTGTTCAGCCTTTCCCCACTTGATGGGTATTCATATCCTCCTTCTTGCTCTCTTAATGGGACTGACTAGCCATGAAGATCAAGATGTCACAAGTCTTAGCATCTTCTGATAGCAGTGACTAAAGGCCTAGCAACTTCTTCCTTGGTTTTCAGAGGGTACCCAAGATGGAGATTTACTGCAGTTCAGTATGTAGTAGTTCAGTAGTACAATGCCCTCACACCATCATCTGACTCAGTGGAAGGTAAGATTCAGGTTAAAAATGTTTTTTTTTTAAAGAATTTTATTTGCTGTACTGATGCAGGGAATTATGAATATAGGAGATTTGTAATTAGAAACAAATTTTGTAATCCTTTATACTGTTTCTATTGTTCCATTGTTAAATGTAAAATTTGTGCCATCTCCTCATTCCCCGACCCCAGTTTTCATTCCTCTTCTGGTTTCCAGCTACCTGATGGGTTAAGCTTCTGCTGGCATGACAGGAAATGAAATGTTGAACTTAGAAGTCACGCATCTTGGGACAGGAAGGACCAGTATGTAGCTTGCCTATTGGAGAATACCTGAGCCAGGTGCTGGACCACTCCCCAAGCACCACCCTTTCTCCAACCCACTATAGAAGTGAGTTTAAGTCTGGAAGAGAAGCACCGGCCAACTCTCTCTCCTTGACCCTACCTTCACCTTGCAAGAATGGCTATCTTTTTCTTAGGCCATGTGCTCCTGGCCTCGGCCAACTGGAGAACCATGGGCTCCAATGCCATGTGGCAGGACTAAGCCAACCCTTTCTGGTTGTCTGTCCTCTCTCTCCCACCTCACCTAACCTGTACTCAAAGTGCTTGCTGTTTCTCTAGAAGGAGAAAAGGTTTAATCTGTATACTTTATGACCTTCTATAATAAATCTCTAGCAGTTTTAAATCCCAGGGATGTCTGTGAATTCATTCATCAATCAAACCTCTCAATCTTTATTTGGCGACCTCATCCACAACTGTACTGTACTTTTAGTACTGTATTATGTGTTATAAAATGTGTTCTGAAAAGTGAATATTGTCTGAAATCACAGTAGCATGCATTTTTTTTTGTAATGTTAGCATAAAAAATGTCTCAGAAGTCTAGGGACTTACTAGCTAGAAAATATGTTTTTCCATGTTACTACTTTTATTTTGTGTACTGCATTTTATGGATGATTTCATGGTTATGTTAGGATAAATGCAAGTGATTGGGATTAATATTTTGTTATAAAGAATTATATACAGAAAAGTGAATTTTTAGCACTCTCTAGTGAGAGATGACGATTTCTGATAACCCCCTATTTTCCATAGGGTCAATCTATCAACATACCTGTTTAGGCACATTACCCTCAAGTATTGGGGATTGGCTGTATTTAGAAAAAATTTACTCAGCTGGAAGGAACATTTCCTTTGATTTTTCTGTAAATGCTGATCACTCATTCTTTCCATGCTGATCAGCAGCTATTTTTCTACTCTGAGTCTTTGAGAGTGGTCTGGCGCACTGCGAAGCACATAAGGAACTTGCCCACATGACTCACATGGGAACTTGAACCCATGTCTTCTGGGGTTAGAGGCTGGCCATTCCTCCATTGCTACTTTAGTCTTTTCTCTCTACCATGCCTCCTTGTGCCAACACTACCCCCAGCCCCTTATAGATAGGTTGTTTTCAGTTGACGCAGTTATGTTCAACCCTTTGTGACCCCATTTGGTTATTTTTTTTTTGGCAGAGATACTGGAGTGGTTTTCCATTTCCTTCTCCAACTCATAGGAGGCTGAGAAAACTGAGTCAATCAGGGTGAAATGACTTGCTCCAGGTCACACAGCTGGAAAGTGTCTAAGGCCAGATTTGAATTCAGATCTTCCTGACTCCAGGACTGACTCTCTTTCTTTACTGCCACCTACCTTGCCCCTCCTATGGATCTTCCCCCCATTAATAGCTAGGCCCTTAAGGGGGGTGCCCTTTCCAGGGTCGGGAAGGAGAGCATAAGCCCTGGCACACTCATCCAGTGAAGCTGGAGAGCTTCAAGGACAAGCTCTGGGAAGCAGTGGGCCTCACATTTGGGACATCAATAGATTTGCTCCAGTCTAAGTGGGGCCCGGGACTCCGTGAAATGACCAGCTTTGTCAAAGTCTGTGCCCACATATTAAAATGCAGGCAGGCATATCACATGTGAGGGATTGGCCTGGGGGTGGTTGGGCACAAAAACTTCCCTAAGCCAGATCATTTAGGCTTTCCTCCTGGTGTTAGTAAGGCAATCGTGGGCAGTTTCACCCTAGGCAGATCTCCTTGTTGTAGTTGACACAAGCCGGACTCTTATTTATTTATCTTTGATGCTGGATTCTGATGACAAGTTTTCTAGGCCCTTCAGCTGCTCTGCAGAGGAGGGCAGGGGAGAGAGCTTCCCAGAGAGAGCTGGCCCTGGCTGTGGGGGGATTGAGGGGAGGGTGCCTGGAGCAAGCTGGGAAAGGTGTAAGCGGATCTCCAGTTTATATCTGCCCAAAGGGCTCAGCCCAACCCTCCTTTATTGGTCAGTGGCTCCTGCTTTAGTAACCTTTCCCCCTCTGAGGGCCTGGAGGTGCAGGCCACTAGCCGGCCTTGCCTTTGAACTCCTCCTGGCTCCAGCCACCTCAAAGGCTCCCAGGCAGACCCTTGTGTTTGCTTTGGGATCTCCCCTCTCAGCAGGGTGGATGCAGCCAGGAAAACCGATCCACCTTTAGAACATTGACGTATTTGAAGGTGAGACCCCTGAGACTTGAAACCTATGGCTTTCAGTTTCAGAAGCTGTCTGTCATTTGTCAAGAAGCAGGGCTCAGGCTGCCCCTCTTCCCTCCCCTCCCCCTCATCAGCTCCCTTTGGGCAGGAGGTCATATAACATTTGAACATTCCCTGAGAGTATAGACATAGCCCTCCCTTCCCCCACTCTCTCCACCCTCTTTTTTTCCTCTGACCTTCCCTTTGAGTAGAAATCCAGATTGCCCCATGTTTGTTTCTTTTGGAGATTTTGGAGAATGGTGGATAGGCTTGCAAATCAGAAGCTTCATTTGTCAGAAACAAAAGCCTGATGTTGCAGGATTCTCTATTCTTTCTGGATGTTTCTAGACTTAACAGGTTCCATTTATAAGGCAAAAGATCCTTTTTCTAGCTCCCTCAATAGAAAGCAACTTGGGCTGAGTTTATATTTCTGATTGTATTTCTCTTGGACTTCACACTGTATTGCCTATGGTGTAGACATGACCTGGCAACAGGCACTAGAAGACAGGACTAAAAGCCAGGGGCATTTGGTGGTCCTTGAACACAAAGGTATCTCTGGATAAAAATTTCATTTTCCTGGGTGCTTGTTTCTGCAAGGATCCATGGAAGAAAGGGCCTGAGAAAGGGCAGCCTAGTGGAGCCTGGGATCACCCTTCTCAGAATCCTGTTTTTAAATGCAGAAAACAAAATACATAGGATCCCATAGGAAACCGAATATGTTGAAATATCGTTTTCAAAATATGGAGAAACCAAGTTCACCGACCCTAGGTCAGGAAACCCAGCTCAGGGGCAACTTTATAGTGGTCTGCCAGGATTTGAAGGGCTGTCAGGTTGAAAGAAGGCTGACTTGTTTTCCTTGGCCCCCAAAGAGAGAAACTGGGAACAGTAGCTGAAAATTGCTTAGTATCTAGAAAAGTGGATTTTTCCCGCAGTTTACAAGGCTGCCATTACCTGAAGGCTTCAGACCCAAAGGCCTTAGATGGATGCAGTCCTTTCAGGGCTACTGTAGAGGGAATACCTGGTCAGGTATAGGTTGGACCAGATCATCTCTGCACTTCTTCCCAAAGAAATTCCATGGTGTTATCTTTTCTTAGATGAGTGAACAGGTCAGTTGAAAACTAGGCCCATGCTGCAGTGGGTATGGACATGAATTTGGAGAAGAGACTAAATAGTGTTGTGCATCAAACTTGATGGAACCTGGGCATTTCAGGGGGTTTTACTGCTGGACTGTTTTCTTCATCTTGTGGAGTTTTTAAAGGAAAGATAGGAGGAAAATTTTATTTTTATGAAAGGAGAAAATATAACTGTTAGCCATTGGAAATGAAAGCTATTTTCTATTCTGTAGTGTTAAAATATGATTATTGCCTCCCCACCAAAAGAATTATTAAGGACTTACTGTGTACGCATAGAATGTTGCTGGGGAAGGGCAAGGGGAGATATTAAATTTGCATAAGAGATGCTTCCTGTCCACAAGGATCTTGTGACCTAACTAGAGTGGGGAAAGATGCTAGCAGCTTTTATTCCAATTCACAATATTGCATAATAAGCAAATTAAAAAGTCAGGTAATGTGAAATTGAGTAGATCAACTGTAACCCACATGGGAAATCAGAGAAAGTGGGAAACATTGGGTTTTAAGGAAAGGAGAGGATTCAGTAAATAAGAGGAAGGAAGGGCATTTCCAGCAGGGGGAACATTAATGTGTCAAAGTCCAGGCTGCCCTATGAGTATTATAATTATTATATTTTAATTTGCAATATTATATAACAAACATCTTATCAAAGACCATAAAGAACAAAAAGATTGAGTGAAAGAATTTAATTTCTAACTGTGGTAGCACTTACAATAATAACTTGAATTCCAAAATATGAAACTAAAGCAAACACATGTCCCCTGCAGTGAAAGGTGGATTTATTTTGCTTTCTCCTGGACTAAGGCCTGACCTGTCTGGAATTAGATTCATGCCTCAGTACTTACATACAAGTTGGAGAATCTTGTCCTTTTTGGAGGCTACTTAGATATGAGCCAAATATTGTTAACCACCCTAAGTAGATGCAAAGGATTCAAATGCTTTTTGATCAAGAAAAGGCTTGTGCTGGAAAGATTTCTGCCCACAGTCAAGCAGAGGTTAAGTGTTGCGCTCAGAAGACCCAAGAGCAATGGTTGAAGCTTGCTTCTGCCATTGTCTTCCATTCCCTCTTTGAGTTTTGCAGGATTCATAAGGAAGAATTTGCTCAATAAGAGCTCTGTGATAATAAGATCCTAGATTTAGAATTGGAAAAGACTTTGGAGGCCACAACTTCATTGTAAAGAAGAGAAAACCAGTGCCCAGTGAAGTGAAGTCCAAGGTCACCTAGGTAATAAGTGACACAGGTGGAATTTGAACCCAAGTCCTCTGTCTTATAGTCTAGCTTTTTATTTTCATTATTCCATGGTCAAAGTTAGCTCATTTTAAAATTTTTGTTACTGGTTTAACACCCCCCCCAACAACATTGAATGTCATGAAAGTCAACTAAACATGCTAATATTTACTTACATTTAATTTAATTTCAATATGTAAAGTATCATAATAGTATTTTAGAAAAAGGAATGAAAAAGTTAATTATCTTAACTGGCCTAGTGTGTGAATCTTTTGCATTTTTGTTATATAAAATAAAACTCCTTTATCAGATGTATTTTTAACATAATTAGTTACCTGAGAGCTGAGCAATCTTCCCCCCTTTTGTGGAGACCTAGATATGGGCAAATTCATACACATACAGATAAAGTATATTTACCTATAGAAGAGAAAAATAATTGAGTAAAACTAGTGAACATGATGTAAATATCTTATGATAGATGCAATATTCTGTACCTATGGTCCTCTAACTCTGTGTTAAAAGGAAGAAGCTGATTTTTTTGTCCCTTCTCTATAAGGAAATCATTGGTCAGTCAATGCACTTAAAAATGTTTGAAACTTGTTTCAATGTCATCTTTCATTTATGTCATTTCATTCATTTGTATATTCTCCTAGCTCTACTTTCTTCCCTCAGCAGCACTTCATGCAATTCTTTCTCTCTTTCTCTGAAGTCCTGGTGTTAATTATTTTTCATGGCTCAGCAGTATCCCATTAGGTTTCTATACCACAACTTGTCCAACTGGCCTCCCTCCATTGGCTCTGTAGTTCTAGTTTAGCTCCACAAGAAGTGTGGCTTTGAATATTTGAATATTTGATAGGGGATTGTCTTTCCTGTCTTGATCTCCTTAAATATATGCCTGTTTCTGTCTTTTACTCTATTATTTTCATTTTATTTGTAAGCATTTTAAACTTTTTTTTAAGCTCTTCATCTCTTTCAGAAATTCTTGTATAATTTGTGCCTCCACCGTGTTTTTCTGAGGCTTTGCTCATAGTTGTTTTGGAATGATTCTCTTTGTTTCTTGAATGTCTCTGTGACACTCTGCTCCTGGGAGTCCAAGCCACACTATTTCTGCTTGTCTCTAGACTTACTTCTCTCTTTGTACACAATTTTATTTGTGTACTGATATTTTTGAATTTGTACTAATAGTCATTAGTGCCCAGATACTTGACTACCAGGTGAATACCTGAAGCCCAGAGAGGTGGTATGACTTGCTTCAGGTCACACAACTAAAAAGTAGCAGGCTGTGATTAGAGCTCTGTGTACTGCGTCCAAAGGCTATTTTACTTTCCTATTCAGGGAGGCAGGGACTTTGGAGGTTATCTAATTCTACCTCCTCATTTATAGATGAAGAAACTGAGGCAGAGGAGATCAAGTGACTTGCCCAAGATAACATAGATAGTAAGCATCAGAGCAGAATTTGAACCCAGCTCTGCAGACTCCAGAAATGGGACTCATTTCACTGAATCACATGCAACTACCCTTATTTTTTTTTTAAAAAACCTGCTTGAATAAATAGCAAAGACTCAGTGCCATGAGATGAGAATGAAGTCCATTTCTGAGGGATTTTTCCCTAGTTGTATTCTTAGCTCTACCATGTCTGGACTATGAATTTGTGTATATTTTTTGATATGTTTTTGTGTGTAGGCATGTTTGGGAGTATATATGTGTATGTTAGTGGATATGTATGAGTATATATGTGTGTGTGGATGCATTTATGTGTTTGAATATGTATACATTGGTATGTTTGTGTAGGGTTTTGTGTGTGTGTGTGTGTGTGTGTGTGTGGATGTGGATGTGAAGGGTGTTGGGGTTGGGAGGGCAGGACCAGGTGTAGGATGTGGAGCAGTTTCATGTATTTGAAGTGCATGTGAGAAAGGAAATATATTCTGATTGGCCCCCAAGGGCAGCAATAGGGAAAGGTACAGAAGGGTATGTTTGACCTTGTCAGGAAACCTTGAAGAAGGGTGTTCCCCTCAGTGGGGGTTGCTGGTGTTCTTTATTGGCCATGGGTCAGTATAGATATCTACTGAGTCCCTTTCATTTGGGAATCTTGTATGTGAAATTGGACAAGTCCATTGCCCTTTTTCAGCCTGAATTTTCCCCAGTTGTCAAAATAAGATAGTCACACTTGCACTCCTCATCTCCTGGCTTTGGAATAAAGCACAAACCTTGCAACTATCTGATGCTTCAGGAATGTGACTCTGAATTCTTTGTGTTTATTGGTTGGATGAAAGTGAAATGGTTCAGCATCTTCTCTCCCTTCTTAGAACTTCCCTGGCTGGCTGCCTCTGCTGAAATGGAATTCCCTGCCTCTGCCTTACCTGATTCACAAGGAACTTTACTGGACCATAGATTCTCCTTGGTAAAAAACCAGGCTGCAAGCTTTTCAGGAAAAAAAAAACAACCCCCCAAAACTTTAGCAGACAGAGGCTTTTAAGTTGATCTTCTGTAAAACATGAAAATAATCTCTAAGAAAGTTGTTTTCCCTTTATTAGTCCATTTAACCCAAGTTTACTAATACCACACTCCTTTAACAGCTGGCCATAATATTTACATTACTTGCTAATGAGCTGGGCCTGGGAAAGAACGGTGGCTTTTATAGACTTTTTTTAAAAGCCAGCATTGTTTTCATATTCCAAATCTGTTGTCAGCTTTGGGGTCTGGAGGTTTGTGTATGTTGGAGGGGTGGTTGAGGATACAGTTTTATATTTTTGGACCCTTTGGGATAGGGTTTAGCTTTAATTTTGTAGTCCCTTTCATCTCGGAGGCCAGGCAGCTAAGCCATTGATTTTCACATCATGAAGCCCTATATAGAACAATCCTATTAAGGGAATTGTGAGCTGAGTACCAGACGAGTTGAGGAAGCCCTTTAGAGTAGTGTTTATACTCATCAGAGGCAGTAGAATAAGCCTGTCTTTTTCATTCTTCTTTTTGCCACTGAGCCTTAGTGTGTAAACTTGGATTGCTCTCAGTGTGCCTTTTTTTATTTACCTTGAAACCATAGCAGATTTCTTCACAGTGAAGAGTAGGTAGATTCATGTTGCATTCCAGCAATCCGGGGGTACAAGCAGCATGAGCTAGTAGCGGTTACAGATTTGGCAATTCTCTAGCATCTCACTCTTGAGAAGGGTAGGGTGCCCAGCAAGTTCTCTGATATCTCCTTGGGTTAGCCTTATCCAAACCATTGTGGCAGTGCCCTGGTGGCATGCCTTGGGTCCTGGTTCATCCATGTCCTTTTCACTGAATACTCTGATGTCTACATGGTGGTATTGCCATGGAGTAGAGAGCCTAGGCCCAAGAAAAAGAGGAACACGTCCTTGAAGCTCGCATTGGTCTCATTGGCATACTCACTTGGAAGTGGAAGGCCCCATACCCCAAAGCCTCTGGAGGGGTAGCCAGAGGCCAGAAGCAGGCATCTGACTGGTCATTCACATTTCCTGAAGGGGAAGCCGTTTTGTGGGGGCCTCCTGACCTGAAAGTGTCTGAGTGCACTCTACTCTCCCTTGGTCTTCCCCCAGCAAGTATGTCATGTTTAGCTACTGATTTGCTGAATTTTCATCTTCTCCAAACCAGGAGAAACTGTGGGCTCTCCCAGGGCCATACAGTAGCTCCATTTGTTGCCCTCTCCTTCTCCTGTGCTTGGGTTTCCAGCTCCAGGCATGGAAGACGTCCATCGATCTAATCTCTATTTTCCAACATTAACACTAGGTTTTAAAAGTCTTTCTATGAATGAACCATGTAATTTGATGCTGTGTGAGCTTGTAAAGAGCCTGTAAAGAGCCATTAGCCCATGGTGTTTTTATTTCAAAGGAAAACATCACCTCCAAATGGAAACTTTCAGGTATTGTCCTGTTTTTGAAGATGTGAAGTGTTGTAAAGGAATGAATGTTGGGTGTGGAGTCCAGAGACCCAGGTTCAGAGCCTAGCTTGGGGACTTATTCTCTTCATGGCTTTGGGTAAGTTACTCATAGAGCCTCAGTTTTCTCATGTGAAAACTGGACATAATAATTCTTGTACCACAAACTTCATAGGGAAAAAAATTCTCCATCAGTCTATAGTGCTGGGTAAAGCACTAGGAAGTGGGAGGTCTTATTATCATCATCAATTGACTGCTTTTTCCCCTGGTTCTTGCTATTGAGTTTTGGGCTTATTTAAGAGTTTACACTTGGAATATTTTTGGGGAGGAAAAGGAATTCTTTCCATTTAAATTCCATATAACTCTTTTTTTCTTTTCTTCTCCCAAACTCTGTGAATGAAGACCAAGATTGTATTTGAGTAGAAGGGGCTTTTTTGTAGTTAAAGGGTGAGCTTCCTGCATATGGACCTCTGAATTCTCTAGTTATCCTTAGGAGCATTGTTTGAGAAATGGTTCCTTATTTTTTTAACTTTATAGTGACTCTGGTGAGACAAGTAAGTCTAAAACCACTGGAAATATGACCATGGGAAGGAGAAATTGTCTTGTGCAGGCCCCTTTGTAAAGTAGGGCTCCTCACTGAGAATGATTTGGTTGTGGGGAAAGGAAGGTGGATGCTGATAGTGTGATCATTATGAGAAGCTTGTCCACTGGGGCTTCCCATGGGATCTGGAGATTTGGGAGAGCAAAGCTGAGAGGAATCAAAGCTCTAGGTATGCCAGCATTTCTTTTGTCCCATTTGCTGACACTTTCCTTCCCTCCCCACATTTTTTGATCACATGACACAGTGATCAGAGATGATACTCCATCTTTGTCTTAATACCTTTGCCCATATCCTCTTAGGTCTAACTTCTTAGCTCCCCTGGTTTCCTTCAAGTCTCAGCTCAAATCCCATCTTCTGCAGGGGAGGGGACTTTCCCAGCTCCTCCCAAATGCTACTGATTGCACTCCATCTACTTTATAATAGATCTTGTATGGATTTAGTTGTTGTCTTCCCCAAGTAAATGGCATCTCCTCGAAGGCAGGGGTTGTCTTTCCTTTCTTCTTATCTCCAGCACTTCACACAGTGCCCTAACATAGCAAATTCTTTTTTTTTTAGGTTTTTTTTTTGCAAGGCAAATGGGGTTAAGTGGCTTGCCCAAGACCACGCAGCTAGGTTATTAAGTGTCTGAGGCCAGATTTGAACTCAGGTAGTCCAGACTACAGAGCCAGAGCTCTATCCACTGCACCACCTAGCCACCCCACATAGCAAATTCTTAATCAACACTTGTTGACTGTCTTATTTGCAAGACAATGGCATATGGTGACTGAAATCTGAAGTGATCCCTTTGATGCTAGTCTTTCATTGAGAAGAGCACAAATTAGGAGATAGTGAATTTGGGTTCAAAATCCTGTTTCTCAACTTGGGTTCAAATCCTGTTTCTCTCATCACCTATTTACTATCCGTATGAACTTGAACCAAATCATGAATCTTCTCTGGAAATGACGGGTTTGGATTAGACGGCCTCCAAAGTTCTTTGCTACTTGTTGATTAATGCTGTTTAAAAGGAACATTGGGATCAAAAGAGCAGACTGGAGGCCAGAAGTAGGACAGGTGAGGACAAAGCCTGTTTAAATGAATAATTAAAGTCCTGCCAAGTGACAGAGTGCCTGGAACGAACAGATTTTCCAATGTGAATCTGGTGGTCCTGCCTTCTCAGGATCGTAAAGGTCCAATATCCTGCCAACTCTACAAGCTGACCTACCTTTGACACTGCAGTCCATAAAACCTTCCATCTCTTTGAAGGTATAGGCATAGGAACCCTTGCTCTTTGGCCTCTTTTCCCATTGAGCCTCTTAATCTCATCTGTAAGCAGTGATGAGGCCATCATTTCCCTTTTCTGGGCCTCTGGAGAAACTGTTCAATGAGGACATTGGACTAAATTGGTAGTTTTCAAACTGGTCTGGGGATCCTTTTACACTCTTGAAAATGATTAAGGAACACTTCCCAGAAAAAGCTTTTTGAATGTGGCTTAGATCTATTGATATTTACCATATTAGAAATGAAAATGTCAGTATTAGTATAAAAACATTTTTGGTCTCACAAATCTCTTGAAAAGGCCTCGGGAACCACTGGAACTTTAGACCATCTTTTGAGAATCACTGAATTAAATTAATTTCTAAGATTCCTTCAGCTTTAGGGTTCTATTATTCTGTATTTGATATACATATGTATGCATGCATGCATGTATGTTTGTGTGTGTCCATATATGTATGTCTTATATATAAATATTTGTATATATATGTATGTGTATATATATATGCATGTATTTTGTGTGTGTGTGTGTGTATATATATGTATATATATACATATATATATATATATATATATATATGCATGTATTTTGTACCTTTGCAGTTGTAAGGAAGAGACTGGTAAGTTTTGCTTTAAAAAAAAATAAATGAAAAGGTGAGAAAAGTGGACTAAAGTCATGAACTCCTTGGAGATAGCATCCTAAGATAGAGATTAACTATCTGAAGAGCTCATTAGACTGAATATGAGTTCTCTAGGGAAGGAATGAAAATCCCATTAAAGTATGATCTATTTGATACTGTCAAAGGCATTGCTTGCATTTTAAAATGGTCTTCAGCTGTTCTCCTGGGGCTGTGGGGCTTAAAATAGAATCTTTGCTGACTGGAGCAGGTCCCTTACATCCAGGCTTGCTGCTGCCCCTGGAGAAGAGCAGAACCCTAAGAGGAGGCTCATAAAGGGGGTGATGACTGCCAGAAATATACTGGCCTGGCTTGGGGCCTCTGTGGAGGGGCTCTTAGATTGGGGGAATCAACCCTCATTCCCACCTATAGTAAGTGATGACCCTATGAGATGTGCAGGCAGGCTGCCTGCCTCCAGACCAAGCCTCTGGCCTGCAGAGGATTTCTGTTAAGTCATTAGTTACTCGTTATTAATAAAGACAAAACAGTTTCTGACTGTTTAAGGATCTGATTTTTTTTTTAAGTTTTTGCAAGGCAATGGGGTTAAGTGGCTTGCCCAAGGCCACACAGCTAGGTAAATATTAAGTGTCTGAGGCCAGATTTGAACTCAGGTCCTCCTGACTCCAGGGCCAGTGCTCTATCCACTGCCCCACCTAGCCATCCCTAGGATCTGATATTCTAATGGGAAAGATAGGACATAGAGATCGGTAGATGGGGAGAACTGGTTGTTGCAGTTGTTGAGTAGTTTGTCGTCTCTGACTCATTTGGGGTCTTGGCAGAGATTCTGAAATGATTTGTGATTTTCTTCTCCAGCTTATTTTTCAGATGAGGAAACTGAGGCAAGCAGGGTTAGGTGACTTGCTCAGGGTCACACAGCAAGGAAGTGTCTGCAACTGAATTTGAACTTAGGAGAATTAGTTTTCTAGGCCTGGTGTTCCGAGCACTGAACGCCCCTTAGCTGCTCTAAAACAGGTATGATGATGATGATGATGATGATGATGCAACTAGCATTTATCTAGCATGCTATATACTGCACTAAACACTTTACAAATTTGATTTCATTTGATCTTCTCTACAACTTTAGGAGGGAGGGGCCATTATTTTTATTATTTCCACTTTGCAGTTTTGGAAACTGAGGTAGACAAAAGTGAAGTGACTCATTCAAGGTCACATAGCACAGAGGTATCTGAGGTTGCATTTGAATTCAGATTTTCCTAACTCTAGGCCCTCTGCTCTGCTCACTGTTCTACCTAGGTACCCCTAAAACAGGAGTGGCTGCAGAAGGGAAGATTGAGTTGAGTCTTGAAGGGAACTGGGGAGTTAAGAGACCAGGCTGGGGGAAGCATGGTATCCCCTGCATGGGGACCACTGAGACAAGGGTCCAGAGGTAGGGGGGGTGAAGTCTCATGTTTGAGGGAGTGTGTGGAAGGGAGGAAAGGAAACTGGAGAGGAACCATCAGTGCTATCAGACGATCTTATCTGTGATACTGGCAGTAACAGGGAGCCCCTTGGGAGCAACTGAGATTCAAGAGGAAGAAGACTTGTGGTGGGGAGCCCAACTAGAACCCCATTGCAGTGTAGGTGTTAGACCCATAACCTCCTTACACCATATGCCAGTTAAACTTCAGCTGGACATATGACCAAATAAGGTTTACAAAGTGCTTCACAAATAGTTGTTCATTTTATCTTCATAACCCTAGAAGGTATGTTATATTGTTTCCATTTTACAGATGAGGAAAATGGAACAGACAGAGGTTAAGACTGACTTCACTCTTTTCTTTTTTTTGTTATTTTTATTTCATTAAATATTTCTCAATTACATGTAAACAATTTTAACATTCATTTAAAAAAAATTTAAGATTCAAACTTTCTTTCTCCCTCCTGCCTCTCCTACACCCACTGAGAAGGCAAGAGATCTATTGGTTATATATGTGATGACTTAACTGACAACCCAACTTAGATTTACCTAGTGTAGTTACCTAGTTATCTAACTTGTTTAAGGTCACATTGTTAGCTAGTGTAGATGTCTGAGGCAGGAGTTGAACTTGGGTCTTCCTGACTCCAGTTCAATATTCTTTCCACTATGCCTCTAGCTGCCACTAGAGGAATGAGAAAGCAACTCTTTCAGATCCAAGGATAAGAAAAATCATGGCCAAATAAGGGATAGAGAGCTCACTGAAGATAAAAGGGAGAGTTTTGATTATATAAAGTTAAAAAAAGTTTTCTACAAACAAATCCAAAAAAAAAGTTAAGATTTGAAGGAATAAACAGTTAACTGGGGGGGGGGGGGGGACTCCATTGCAAGTTTCTCACCTAAAGGTCTCATTTCCAAGATGTATAATAAACTGATTTAATTTTGTGATACCAAAAGCCAGAGCCATTTTCCAGTTGATAAATGGTTAAGGATATGAATAAGTGGTTCTCAATGGAAGAAATCCAAGCTATTTATAACCACATAAAAAAAATTCCAAGTTCCTAATAATTAGAAAAATGCCAACTAAAGAGACTGGTTGTCTAATTAAATATAGAAAGGTTCCACATTGTACTCATCTCACTGGCAAAGCTAGCAAAAAAAGGGATACTGTCTACCATTGGAGGGAACTGTAGGTTAATATTGAAAGTTAGAGTTGACCTCCTCACCCTCGAGTCCACTGAGATCATTTAGCACTCTGAATGTAGATGCTCCTAGGGGTGGTAGAATCCAGAGCAGAGTCCAAGAAACAGATCCTAGGAGGACATGGCCCTTTCCAAGAGCATATGAAGAAATTTTTTGGGTCAAGATACAACCAAGAGATCAGTCCAGTAGCAGAGACCCAGAGAAATAAAGGACTTGGTCACAAGGACATCACAAGTACCTGGAAAGAATATAGCAAGAGGAAGGCCCTCAAAGTGGGGTGGTTGAAGGGGGTAATGAGCCTCGCCCAGTCCATCCCAGAGCTCCACCAGTGAAAATGCCCTTGCCTCAGCAGTGTTTTATTCTTCACCCGTAATACTATGTGGTTGGGTGTTGAGCCACATGGACAGCCAAAGATGAGACTAGATTTGAAGATGGGGAATAGCTATAACAATCCTTTTCTAAATGCTTTAAAACAAACTTAAATTTTCATTCAAAGTAAAAGTGCCTAGCTGCTGACAGCCATTATAGGTTTCAAGTTTCAAGACTTACATGATTAGATTGGATATTTTGTGACAACTTTGCGGTAATGACACATTTTGTCAGGTCTTATTAAGTAAAATTGAAGCAGACATTAAAAAAAGGAATGAACCAAGAATTAAAAAAAATACAATTGTATATGGAATAAGGGCTTTAGAGGAAAAGATTGAAAAGGGAATGAATAGCTTAGATAAGGTGGAAAGCCTTATCCAAATAATGAATTAGAAAATTAAAATTGAAAAATTAGGATAGACCAAACAGAAATCATCAGTTTCATCAGACCCCAAGAAATACTAGAACAAAATCAAAGATATTTAAAATAGAAGAAAAGTTGAGCTATGTATTATTAAAACCTGATATGTATCTTGTTTATTGATGATTAAGTCATTGATTAATTGGTGTCAGAGGACCTCTGTTTATATCCCAGGTCTTCCACTTAATGTCACTCCATGGGAGTCACTGCATTTGATGACCAATAAGACACCTTGCACCTCTAAGTCTATGACTTTTTTGATTAGGTTTTTTTTTTTTGCAAGGCAAATGGGGTTAAGTGGCTTGCCCAAGGCCACACAGCTAGGTAATTATTAAGTGTCTGAGACCAGATTTGAACCCAGGTACTCCTGACTCCAGGGCTGGTGCTTTATCCACTGCGCCACCTAGCTGCCCCTAAGTCTATGACTCTTAAGATCCTTGTTTGAACTCTTTTAGGTGACTTTGCCTTTATCTATGAACATATTATTTTCATCAATAGAATGTGAGTTTCTTGAGGGCTGTATCTCCAGCACCTTCCACAGTGTCTTTTTGAGAAAAAAAATTTTAATGAACAAAAATTTGTTTTCAGTTGAATTATTCAATTTACAATAAATGCTTGTAGGTACAGTCTAATGGGGGGAGACAATGTGCACACATATGTACAAAGAAACTTTGTACAGGCACTTAACAGAGGGAAGGCAGTGAAGTTGGAAACACTTTCTTAGGAAGCCCTGGAGTCAGGAGGACCTGAGTTCAAGTAGGAAGCCCTGGAGTCAGGAGGACCTGAGTTCAAGTCCTACCTCAGACACCTAATAATTGCCTAACTGTGTGACCTTGGGCAAGTCACTTAATCCCATTTCCTTACATAAATTTTTTTTTTAAAGTGGGGTTTTAGTTGGGGCTTCAGGGAAGCCAGGCTAGGTTAGAATACTTGGCTGAGGAGGGAGCTGAGAGATGGAGAGTCTGGTTTATAGAACAGCCAAGAGGGAGGCCAGGATCACAGAGTCAAATAGCACTATGGGAGAGGCATGGGGGCAAAGCGATGAAGAGCATCATGCGTCTGATCTTAGAGGCACTGGGAGCTACAGAATTTATTGAGTACGTGTGGCATGAGGGGTGACAGGATTGGACCTTCTCTTTAGAAGAGCACACTAGTGGCTCAATGGAGGATTAATTGGAGTAGGGAAGAGACTTGAGAAACTATTGCAGCAGTCCAGACCTGAAGTGACTGTGACCAGGACCAGAGGAGAGGAAGGGGTGCATTGCAATGATGGTGCAAAGGTGAAATCAACAGGCCTTGGAGGTAACTTGGATATGGGGGGGGGGTAAAAAGAGGGGAGGTTGAGAGATAGTGAGTCTAGCATGACTCTTGGGTTATAAGTCTAGGGGACCTCTGTCTACACCAACAGGGAAGGGAGGAGGAGGAGGTGTTTTGGGGGGAAAATAAGTGAATTTGTTTTGGATATATTGAGTTTAATATATTAATCTCCTGAATATCCAGATTGAGATTTCTGAAAGTCAGTTGGAGACTATGCCCAACCCTGTCCAAAACGCTGGGGATATAAATGAGAAAAAAGAAAGCCAGTTCTTACTCTGAAGGAGCTGATGATCTAATGAGGGAGGATGACACACAAAAAGATGTAGGGGTGGAGGACCAGGGGCATGGTATTTTGTGGAGTCCAAACCAAGAAGAGCTCTTCAGATTCCAGTTCTCTATTAAGAAAAGTTTTGGCAGGAATTTAGTGCTTTACCTTTTTCTTTTTACCTCCCACTGAGAAAACAAAAAGGAAATCAAATCTTTGTCATGAAAAAATAATAATTAAGCAAACCAAATTCTCACCTTGACTATGTTCAGCTATGTATCTCTCATTTTAAATTCTATTTTTATCACTTTTCTGTAAGTGGGAGCTAGCATTCTTCATTAGTCCTCTGGAATTGTGGTTGGGCAATTTAGGGCTGATCAAAGTAATTAAGTCTTTCAAAGGTGTTTGTTTTTTACGGTGTTATTATTGACATATGAATTATTCTGGTTCGAATCATTTAACTCTGCTTCAGTTCATATAGATCTTCTCTTTATCATGACTTATAGCATGATAGTATTGCATTGTATTTATATACTATATTTTGTTCAAAACTTCCCCCATTATTAGGAATCCTCATAATTTCTAGTCCTTTGCTATAATAAAAAGAGTTACTATAATATAAAAAGAGTGTACCATGATATACTTAATAAACCACTTGACTTAGCACAGTACCTGAGGTTTATATAGTATGCACTTAACAAATTTTAATGACCAACTTTATTGACTAGCTCCTTTGGGGTAAAGGTGAAGTAGTGCATTGCAAGGGCAAAAGACATATATAGTCAAGCAACTCTTATTGTTTTAAATTTGGTTTTTACAAGGCAAGGCAGTTCATTGACTTGCCTAAGGTCACACAGCTACTTAATTATTATGTGTCTGAGATCACATTTGAACTCAGGTTCTCCTGACTCCAGGGTTGCACCATCGAGCTGCCCCTAGCCAAGCAACTCTTGGAGCCTAGTTTTAAATCTAGCACAGTGTTTTATACGTAATAGGTAATTTGTTGAAATTATTCAAATCTGAACTGAAGGACCTTCATATACAGCCTATTAGAACTGAATGTGATACAACCACGCAATGTTAAAGTTTCAGGGACCTTTGAACATAGATCCTGTCCGAACTGGAGGTGCTCTAGTCCAGGTGTATCAAAGAAATAGGGGCCAGTAATCTGTACTGAAGGATCCCTGTGGGCCACATGCAGGCAATATCACCTATGTTTCATTGTAATTTTATTTATTTTGTAAACTATTTTCCAATTACATTTTAATCTGATCCTTGGTCATGTGTTTTGACTCCTCTGATCCAGAACATAGAATATCAGAGCAGGAAGGAACCTTAGAACTGCAAGTTAACATTAGAAGTTATCAGGATTTGAGAGATTATTTATTCCAACCTTTTCATTGTATAGTTTTGGAGTAGCATTAACATTGGTAATTTTTTTTTTTTATATTTTCTGTCAGATCCCTTCTTCTGACAGGCTGCAATCTGTTAAGATGAGGTTATTTTTTGGGGAATTCTAAACTAAAAAACTAAGTTGACAGTTTGTTCACTTATTAAAGACTAGTGGAGAGTCTTAACTCCTCAAACCAAAATAATTCTCCCTGACTACAGGTGCTTTGTAAAATGTTAAGAAATATCTCTTACATATTTTGTACACAATGTTTCTTCCTCTGGCATCCTTTGCATGTTCAACTTAACAACTATTCTAAATTCTCTTTGCCACATTAGAATCATAGAATTTAAAAGCTCAGAAGTATGTCACGTTCTCTAGTTCTTGCCATCCTTGAGGCAGAATTCTCTCTTAAAATATCCCAGCAAATGATTCTTCAGAATTTGCTTGAATATCTCTCAAAATAAAGCATTCACTACTTTGTCCATTCCATCTTTGGACAGCTATGCTTACTAGGAAAATTTTCTTATTCGTTTTTTTTTTTAGTCTCTATACCGATTGGACCTTGTCATTTCACATACAGTTTCTGTGCTATGTAGTGACCAAAAGAAGAGAATGTCTCTGTCCTAATCTATTTTCAAGAGGAACTTATGTTCTATCAGCAAAAACACAGATAAGAAAATATGAAATAGCAGTGGATAGAGCACCAGTCCTGGAGTCAGGAGTCCAAATCCAGCCTCAGACACTTAATAATTACCTAGCTGTGTGGCCTTGGGCAAGCCACTTAACCCCATTGCCTTACAAACACTTTAAAAAAAAGAAAGAAAAGAAAATATGAAATACATTCAAGTAAATATCTAGTAATTTGAAGGTTGAGTTTCCAGTTGGGGAAGTCAGGGAAGGTCTCATGTAGAAGGTGACACTTGACCCGACCAGCTGTCCCCCCTGGCACCTTGCCACCTGCTTCACTGCTGCTCTCTTCTCCTTACCTGGAAGAGTGTGGCAGAACCTGCAGGCCCCTCCAGGGGGTGAGCTCATCCAACTCTGCTATAGGATTGAGTTGCTGTGATTGGTAAGTCAGTCCAAATACCCCTCTCCCCCGCCCCCTCCCCCCATCTCTGGTTGACCCAGACCATGCTTCACATCCCGTCCAGTCATCCAGCCTTAGCATCTGTACTGTGGCCACTACTCAGGAAGCCCTCTGGTCCCTATGCCCTTTCTCTCTCAGTTCACAGACATACCCATTTCCCAGAAGCTGTTCTAGACCCCTAAGTCTTGTCTTCAGGCTCTATGTGATTCCCACCTGTGCAGGTATGAGTGAGGGGCCTTGCTGGTCTTTAAGCCTGCTCGTCAGTGTCTTTCTTAAATGATGATGGCTGAAACTAGACTCAGGATTATAAAACTGAGGTGACCAGGAGCAGCCCAGAAGCATACCTTTTACAGGGTTTGCACTGCTTCCATTTAAGGGCCAGAGGGTCAGTCTTCCCCACTTCCCCATCCTGACTTGTGTACTTGATTCCTTGATTCTAAGTTTGGGGTTTGGCATTTATTTTTCCATTTTAAGTTCCATCTTGTTGGATTCTGACTGTCATTCACTGGGCTAGTGATTCTTGGCTTTGTTTTATTCCCAAATTGATCATTTTACCTTTGCTTTCATTCAAGTCATTGAACAAAATAGGAGCAGGGACAGAGATCATGTCCACTTTGTTCCCAAACTGATATTCCAAAAAGATGAAGATGTCTGTGATATTCTTTGAATTGTTGCGTGCTTTATTATCTTCATGTCACTGGTGATTTTGTATAGCTTCCTGCACTGAAAAAAGGGCCAGTTTAGAAGTTCTGAAAAACAGTTATAAAAATCTCAGTCATTCTGTTGGTTACTGCAGAGGAGCACTGGTCCTCCTGGGTCTTCTTAGAAACACAAATGAAGAATCCCTTCTCTGGACATTGGGTAGAGAGAAATGTGACCCGTATTTTAGAGGGAAAAAACCAATCACTCTGACCATTTGATTCTGTCTTCTTGATGAAAGCCACAATGTTTTTTTGTAGGTTCCTTTGCCATAAGGCAAATTGCTGCCCTGGAGTCCTTGAGAAACTATAAATTAAAATGCCTTCTGGACATATCAGATTGTTGCTGGGGAGCTGCAGAAGCAATTGAATCTGGGAAGTTCACTTAACCCCAGGCTAAACCACTTGAGCTGTGATTCTTGGCAAAGCAGGTTTCCTTTTCTATAGGACTGAGGATGAGGTGGACAGGCTCAGATGATTTGAGGCATCTTGACTTTGAAGCCATATTCTCTAGTTGCACTTTTGGCTAATGTTCTGGGTGGATTGGTTACCATGCACTCTTTCCTACCAACTCTAAGAGTTTCTGGCTCCTCCGTGGATTAACTATGGGCACAGAACTTTGGCACATTTAACCAAAGCTTTTTAACTTAGATTAAAAAAAAGTACAAGCTCTCAGTGCTTGGGTTCATTTTGTTTTTATGAAGCATGAGACTGGAGTGTAGGATGTCTGATCCTTTGGAAAGGGTCTGAGTGGAGTATTGTTTCAGAGTGGTTGTGAGGAAAGCATTTTGTAAATCTTATGACATGAAAGTGTGAGATAAATAATACAATAGCATGAATTATTTTATATATTCATTAATAATAATCATTGCAACAATTCTTTATTGAGCATATCCTATGACTCACTTAAATGTCTCATGTTTGAATGGGTTGCTGTGGACATATTTATAAATGTGTGTTATAGTGTAGGCCTATTGTCTGCACCAGAATTGCATTGGATACATGACCCTTAGAGTTGGTCTGAACTGGATCCAGATTTAATTAAATGAGTTGGATTACCTTTGAGAGGTATTTTTGATGACCTCAGACTTCTCCCTGAAACAAGGTTTCTTCATTTAATTGTGAATCCCATCTTTTTAATCAAATTTGTTCTTTAAAAAAATGTTTTTTAAATAAATGTTTTATTCATGTTCTTTAAACCTTGTTGTCATTTCCCATAACTGCCTTTAAAGCACATCCCACCTTTCACTTTCTGTGGCACCATTTGTTCCTCCATTACAACAAAAAAGTATAGTTAAGCCAAACAAAGAAGCATACTGGCTATGTGGGGTGGCTTGTGTCCAATAACATCTAGATATGACCACTTTTAACTGTCAGTCTGCTACAGTCATTCTTTGCTTGATCATGCTGTCATTCTCACAGCTTTCTGGATTTATTTCTTTTATATCACTGTAGTCATCATGTGGATTGTTCTGACAGGCTTCACTTAGTTCTGCACTAGTTCCTAACAAATCCTCCTGTCTTCCAGACTTTTTATAGTCATTGTTTTTACTGGGCTTCCGTCCTCCTCTCCCACATTCATATTAGAATGTGATTAGCCGCTCCCCAGTCAAGGTGCTGTTTTTGTGTTTATGGGGCTTTCCTGCCCCTTTGACCTCCTTGGGAAGGTAGCGAGCAGTCAAGATGGAGCTGATGAAAAATCCACAAGCTCTGGAAAGAGACAGGCCACAGGGACTGAGCCGATTTGAAGGGTCAGTTCGGAGGGCAGAGAGTGCAAGTTGTCTGCCGGCCGGCTGTGCAACAACCTGGAGGAGGGCATGACCCAGAGGGACTAGAGTAAGGAAAGGCTTGAGGCAGAGACACCACTTAGGAGGATGTTGCAATACTCTAGGTAAGAAGTGCTAAGGGCCTGCACTAACATGGTGTTTGAGTGCGGAGGGAAGAAAAACCAGGTGCCAGAGATGTTGTGAAGGGCAAAGTGGCAGCATATGTTAGCTAATTGAATATGTGGAGGGAATGAGATCAAAGTTACAGATCTTTGGGACTGGAAAAATGTGTTTGAGTTGTCTCTGGGATAACTAGTTTGAAATGTCCAGAAGGCACTTATTGGAGAAAAGAGGTTAAATGTCAGGGGACAGAGTAAATCTGTAGTGGACATATAGATCTCTAAGTCATCTACATGGAGATAGTAATTAAACCCGTGGTAGCTAATATGGTGACCAGGAGACAAAGAATAGTGAGGACAAGAGGGATATATATATATATATAATCATATATTAATATATATAATATTATATATAATATACATATATGCATATATATGTACACACATATAAATTTAGTTGTTTTCAGTCATGTCTGACTTGTGATCCCATTTTTGGGTTTTCCTGGCAAAGATGCTGGAGTGGTTTGCCATTTCCTTCTCTAGTTCATTTTACAGTTGAAGATCTGAGGCAAATAGGGTGAAGTGACTTGCCTAGGATCACACAGCTCGTAAGTGTCTAAGGTCAGATTTGGCCTCAGTAAGTTGAATCTTGTTGACTCCAGGTCTAGTGCTCTAGCTTCTGTCCAACCCCCAAGAAGGTTAAGAGCTGCTCATAGTCAGGGAATGTAATTTGTATGATGAACCAGCAAAGACGATTAAGAAAGAAGCACCTAGACAGTGAGGAGGAGAACCAGGAGAGCAGTGGCATAAAAACCTAGAGAGGAGAGAGTATCCGGGGGAGAGGGTAGTCAACCATATATCAAGTAAGATGAAGACTGAGAAAAATCTGTCAGAGTCACAGATAATTGGTAACTTTGGAGAGGACAGTTTTAGTTATGGGATGAGGTTGTAAACCAGATTGCAAAAGTTTCAGGAATGAGAGAGATGAGAGAAAATGAGTATTACAAAATAGTGTTGAAATCTTCTGGGAGTTCTGCTCAGAAAGAAAAGAAAGAAATACAGGACAATAGCTTGAGGAGATCATAGGGAAGTGCAAGTTTGATTTTTTTTTTTAAGACTGGGTGGGGGAATTTGGACATTTTTGAAAGTAGTTGGGAAGGAACCAGATTGAAGGTCAGAATGAGGATGAGGATGATTGAAGGGGCAGTCTACTTGAGAAGAAGGTAGGAAGTTGGATCAAGGGCACATGGAGAGTGGTTGACCTTGACAAGAAGGGCCATCTCAGTGTTGGAGACTTGGGGGAAGGGAGAAAATAGCAAGAAGAAGTTGAGAGGTTTTGAGTTGAAGAGAAAGATGAAAGAAGAAATTCATGGTAAATGACCTTTTTTTCTCAGTAAAGTAAAAGGTGTAGTTCTTAGCTGAAGGAGTAGGAGGAGAGGGATGCATGGAAGAATTGAGAAGACAAGAGGTGTGAAAGAGTTTCTAAAGGAGTGAAATGGGGAGTCAATTAGAGAAGAATAAAAGCATAGCCTTCCTGCAAGGAGGGCCCAGTTAAAGTTGGAGAACCTGAATTTATATTGGTTATGTGACTTCCTCCAGCTCCATTAATCAGCATGTGAGTTGGAGAGGAGAAGGCAGATGGGGTTTGGCAAAGAAGAAACAATGATCAGACAAGGGAATAAAGGATTCAACATTTGATGGCAGTGTAGAATTAAACTGGCTAATTACACAGAGTTAAGATTTGCAAGGGAGCAAAGTGAAGACAAAGACTCAGAAAGAACTGAAGTGTGAAGGGAATTAAGATCATAATGAAGATGAAGAATAGGCTTAGGAGAGGTGGCATGGGGTCAGCGAGGTCAATGTCAGAGGTTTTGATTAAAAAGGGGAAACACTTGTGGATAATGGGAAAATCCAAGGTATCACCCTCCCTGAGAAAAGGAAAGGATCACATCATAGGATCTAGAGAAATTTCAGGATTTGACTCTGGAGTTGGATAAGGAAATGGCAAACTGCTCCAGTATTTCTGCCAAGAAAACCCCCTAAAGAAGGGTTCATGAAAAGTTGGGCACAACTGAACCAAGAAAACAGCAACAACAAAGGAAATAAGTATGTTGAAATGCCCTAATATTAGGACAAGAGTTGAGGAAGCTAGTGAAATGCGTGCGCCGTTTGTACATGTGCACTTGCACACACACACACACACACACACACACACACACACAACCAGAGCGAATGCTTGAGTAGCAAGTGCATAAACCTAGGAGGGATCAAACAGGAGGGTAAGGGAGCTGCGAGGAATGAGGAAGATGGGTCACTTCTTGCTGGGTGATGCATCTTCTCTGATCTTTCAATCCTGGTTACTTTCTCTTGCAGGCGAGATGGTTCTGGGAAGCCTACTTCCAATCAATGAAATCTATTGCTTTGGCTACTCTTCAGATCATCAATGATCGGATCTACCCATATGCTGCCCTCTCTTATGAAGAGTGGAATGATCCTCCAGCTATTGTAAGTAAATTCAGGCACCCTTCTGAAATAGTGCTCTGTTGGGTCTGGGCAATATTGAAAGTACATCAATTGCAGCTTTTCAAAGAAAACAATTTGATGGGCAAGTTCAAGTTTTATGCCTGATAAATGACCAAATTGTTCTGAAAAAAGTTAAAAAATTCAAGGATTCGTTTATAAGGTTTAATATATATAGCAAGGACCCAGAATAACAATTAATGGAGCATGGATGGGGAGCAGGATGGGCCTGGACTGGATATCAAAGCACAATTCAGAGCACTCCCAAGCTTAAGGATGTTCTGTAGATGACTGAGAAGTTTGGTCCCATGCAGGGATCCTCTGCCTCCTTGTCTGAAGTCATTTCCATTAGGGAAGGGTAGGTGCCTGGAGGCCAGGATTGAATTTGTCCATTACTGTTCTGGGAGCAATAGAAATGAATATACCCATAGCATCTCAGAGGCCATCCAGCCCAGCTCCTAGCCAAAGTATTAGTCCATCATTCAACATTTATAAAGGCTATATTCTTAATCTTTTATAAACTTTGAAGTTCTTTATAGACTGCTCTTACTGTTGATTTGGCCTCTAAAGTCCATTCTTGTGACTCATTGTAGTATGGAAAAAATGCTGAGTTATTGGAGATGAGATAGTAGATCACAAATTTGGTTTGGTCTTATTGAATTAGCAAAACTTTGATTTAAGTATGGACCTGGTAACAGCCTAAGTATCTGTTAACCAAAGAACCAGACTAGCTTTGTTCAAGGAGGCATGAAATTAGTTTAACCAGAGGGTGATGAATTTTCAATTGCAGTAGCTCAAAAACTAAGGTAGCTAGGGAGCTTCATTGGTAAGACTGATAAAGTGATAAATCCTTCAAGTATTGGAATATTGATGACATCTTCCCAATTCAATTGCTTTGAGAAGAATTTCAAGGTTGAAGGAAGCTGAGTTCCCTTCACCAAAGGACTTCCCTTGGAGACTGTATGACCACTTGTTAGGGCTATTGGAAAGGGGATTCATGCCCCAGGTGCCATCCTTTAAGCAGTTCAGAGGAGCTAGAAGGAGACACAGGGATTGGAGAGAGCAAAGCAGGGGAACTTGGACTGGTTCTGAATTGTTGATCTGGCACCCACTGATAGTTCAACTTTGACTCAGAAAGAAAAGTGC
This sequence comes from Macrotis lagotis, assembly GCF_037893015.1. Taxonomy (NCBI): domain Eukaryota; kingdom Metazoa; phylum Chordata; class Mammalia; order Peramelemorphia; family Peramelidae; genus Macrotis; species Macrotis lagotis. The sequence goes on from NC_133660.1 coordinate 268,679,229, forward strand.
TGGGGATGAAGGGGATAGTGAAAAACCAACTGGAAGAAGCTAGAAGGCTCCTGAGGGGATGAACAAGGCCCATGTCTTTTAGCAGCCCAGGGGTACACTGGCAGTCAAGGACCAGGCAGCGTAGACTGCCCCATTTGTCTGCCACTAGGCGGAATTGGCATGGCCCAACTACAGACAGGATCGAGATGGGGCCCTTCCAGGCTACCGCTCAAAGCACTATGAGCTGTGTAAAGAGAGCAAGGGGTAAGGACCTGTTCTCTGCCCATCAGAGAAATATTGGCTCAGAGGAGAGGGAGGAAAAAGGAAGGAGGCAGAATCTTATTCTTGGCCCAAAAGGTCAAATTTCTGGCCAGTGACAATTCTCTGAGTAGCCTTAGGATCCTGGAAGCAGATACAGAGCTGTGATGAAGAAGCATTCTGGTGATTTCTAATTCCTTCCTAATAGCTCTTGCAGTTGAGGATGAACTGGTCTTTGTCTTTTCTCTTGGCCTCAGAGGAGCAGAGCTGATTGAAAGCCCATCTTGGGTATTCTGGCCATCATTCAGCTAAAACAACTGACAGGAGGCCAGAGTATAATTTACTTACAGCTGTTTTATTTTTTTTCTTACCTTGAGAAATATTTCACCTACTGTAAGCAAGATCACTGGGAGGCCTGTCTGGAGGGGAGTTTTCCCTTTAGACTAAAGCTCATTTGCAATATTGGACTTTTGGAAGTAGGAGGGAGTGTAAGATCCAGTAAATTATGGTCTGGTCTGCTTTTCAGAGAGATGCTGTCATGGGTTCTTCACCTTCTCCAAATTTATTCCTAGGAGGGGAGGAGTGGGCCAGTGATTGATTAAGACTTAAGCGTGTATACATGCCATAGCAAAGTACTGTCCAGAAACAGGATGCTTCTTCCTATACTGAAGTGGGGCAATTTCCTATTTAGCTATACCACTGGATGCCCTCTCATTCTGTCCCTTACTCAAGACTAAATCGGCATTACATTTGCCCCCAAATTTACTACTTTTCTTATTTGAAGGGACTTGAAAATTCAATTAAATCAGTATTTATTAGGCATGTACTACCTTCAAGAAACTGTTTTAGATTCAAGGGATAGAAAGAAAGAAAAAGGGACAGGATAATTTCTTTGTAAGTACTTTGTATGAAGTGAGGTTTCATTTTTTAATTTGATGACTTTAAAGCAGTGGGATCAAACTCAAATAGAAATGGGTTCCTGAAGCCTACATATGACTTATAGAATGACAAATTAACGTTATCTATATTATATTGTATTTTTATTTAATCTGTTAAACTTTTCAGTTCCATTTGGCTACTGGAAGTTTTTTTAGGCCATCTGACACCTTTGCAAATAGAAAGGAAGGGATATCAGTTGCCATACGGGGCACAGGATGTAAAGCCAAGACCAGTCTGTTGGTAGTATATCACTAAGAAGAGTGCAAGAGAGAGTTGTGAGCATGCTTGCCATGCCTTAGCAGATAATTCAGTGATTCATTATTGTATCCTGACTCCCTGATTGCAAAGTTATTGTTTAATAGCTTTCTCTCTACCCCTTAGAATATTACTAATTTCTCTAAACCTCTGAATTGGAATATAATGGGACTTGGAACTATGTTAGGTATAGAATAAGTAATTAAGTATAGAATGGATGCAATGGATAGAATACTGGGCTTGAAACTAGAAACTTATCTTCATGGGTTCAAATCTGGCTTCCAGTACTTACTAGCTGAGTTACCCTGGTCAAGTCATATAAATCATTTTTTTACCTCAGTTCCTTATCAGTAAAATGAGCTGGAGAAGGAAAAGGCTCTAGTATCTCTCGAGAAGAGGACTCCAAAATGGCATCATGAAGGATTGGACATGACTGAAAGGATTCAGTGAGGACGACAGGTTTAAAATAGACTGTGCTAAAACTTCAACTGCTTCTGCTACATTTACATAGAATCCAGAGTTTTCTCAGTTGAGATACTCAGATAGCAGTCCTTATTTGCTAAGATGCTGGCTGTGTCCTTTACCTTAAGGTATCATTCATCTATAGGTCCTCACAAGTTACACATAAGTATGAGGCCCAAGAGCTCCACTTGAGACTATTATGTTGAAAATATAGATGTTTCAGAAATTTTTTTGCTATTCAAATTGTTTCCCTTTACTTTTAGACTCTGTAGGATGATTTTCTGGTACTTCAAATCAACCTTGCTTAACTTGTTAGCATCATCTTCATTCCACTGCTTAGGTTTGGAAAATGCATTCATGAAATTTAGACAGATTTGTGCTCATTCTAAATGTTTATAATAACCTCCATTCTATATGTAAGGAACAGAGTTTAATTAGAAATGCAGCCAACTAACAAGTTTACTAGTCCTTCCCTGTATATAGGCATACCCTACTTCTTGCCTAAGTCACTTATGAATTGTGGATGAGACTATATATAATAATGATGTTGATAATTTTTTTTTTTTTTGCTGAAGAGAATTCCAGTGAAACCACTGGCATAGAGAATTCCCAGAGAGGAAATTCCATCTACTGTTGCAGATTAAAAACGCCTGTGGAACTTATACTTCTAAAGAGTTGCTTGGGTTATTAAATTGTTAAATGACTTGCCCAGGGTCACACAAGGTTTTGGCTTGAACTCAAGTTTTCTTGATTCTAAGGCTAGATTTTTATTATGCCACATTACCTCTGAACAACAATAGCAGAAATAATAATACATAGCCTTTTGCTGTAAATATTTTAGTGTCAATGGTGCCATCCACTAAAGTGGCAAACCATGAGAGCACTGAAATATCTTGAAGACATAAATACTTGTATAATGAGGCAATACTATATAATAAAAATTGGAAACATATCCCCACCTATAATAAATGGCTTCATATTGCCTTTTTTTCCAATATTATCCTTAGCTTCAAGTCATATGACAATATATTGCTCATTAATGTAGGACAGTCACAAAAAAGTAAGTTCATCCTTGAGTCTGGATTAAATAAAATAAGAGAAAAAATTGACGAGTTAATAAAATCTGAAGAGAAAAAAGTACCAAAAAGAGTCAGAAAAAAAAATGGCATCTGCTTTAGCCATCTTGAACAATAAATTCCTTGAGTATTGGACAGAAAGTGTAAAACCATTTCAGAACCTGCACTACAGTATAGGTGGCAGTTCTTGCTAGGGATAGTCCATAGGAAGAAAAGTGGAAGAATCAAAGGATGTGGACAAGGCCCGACAATATATAGTCTCTGGCAGAAGTGACTTGAAAGAATTATCGAAGATCTGTGAAAAGGCAATGGAAGGTTATAAAATGAAGCATATTGGAAATTTGAGATCCTCTTAATCAGTAATTGGAAACAAAAGGTAAAAGTTTAAGATGATTCAAGAATTCCAAACATTGTAAAGAACAAAGGAAACAGTTCGACATCAATTACAAAACTTGACTACAGAGTCTTGAGAAGTAAAGGAATCTGGAGCAAGACAGAAAGAGGGAGGATTTGAGAAATGCTATGCATCTCTATGTTCCCATGAAGTCCAACCCAGTGAAAAGGAAGGTTGGATCAAACTAGCTTGCATGTCATTAATGCAGGGAGCAACAGAATAGTTACATCAAACGACCTTATTGATATTCTAGCCTCTGCAAAATTGCATCAGGGCCAGCTAAGGTCCAAAATTATTGACTTGAAAGCTTCACAGTAACTTATGAATTACTTGCAAAGCAATTTCCAAGCTTACTTTCTTTTTTTTTAGGGTTTTTTTTTTTTTGCAAGGCAAACGGGGTTAAGTGGCTTGCCCAGGGCCACACGCCTAGCTAATTATTAAGTGTCTGAGACCGGATTTGAACCCAGGTACTCCTGACTCCAAGGCTGATGCTCTATCCACTATGCCACCTAGCCGCCCCCAAGCTTACTTTCAGACATAAACCTCATTCCACCTTCTCTTAACAGGAGATACAAATCCAATTCATGTGCTTGTCATGGCATCATCTCCCTGATGTCATGGTCTTCTTTGAAAAAGAAGGACAAACATTAATAATTAGGAGACACCCCTTACCTGTTTTACCAAATGATGAGAATATTAATGATTCTTTCATATGTAGAACAATTGCATTTCTTGGTATATAGTATTCATAGCATCAACAGAAAAAAAAAACACGTACTTAAGAAAATAATCTCTTGTCTGTGAAGCAAAAAGGGTATGCCCCAAGGTAGTAGAATGAAAAACTTTTGCATCAATAATTATTGAGCATGCTGTTTGAAAGTGTCATTTGGGGGCGGCTAGGTGGTGCAGTAGATAGAGCACCAACCTTGGAGTCAGGAGTACCTGGGTTCAAATTCGACCTCAGATACATCATCATCATCATCATCATCATCATCATCATCATCATCATAACCTAGCTGTGTGGCCTTGGTCAAGCCACTTAATCCCATTTGCCTTGCAAAAAAACTAAAAAATAAGTGTCATTTACTCTTTTCCACAATCATGGTTTCTGCATATAGACAAAAAATCCCTATGTACAGTGACAGCTCTAGAGTATTTGATGTTCACAGGGAAAACTGTTCTCTATTTAAACCATACCTCTAACAAAATGTCATAAACAATTCACAAAAAAATTTATATTTCAGGAAGAGAGTTTAATCCCATTATGGTTCTGCCAAGTCTTAAATTGCTTATCATATCTCCTAATTAGAATGAAATATAGCTTTCAGAGTAAGGAAGGAGTTGAAGCAAAGCTTCTAATTAACCACTTGGTCTGTATGGATGACACCAAGCTTTATGAGTCCACTGAAGAAATAAATTAAACACTTGATTATGTAGAGTCTTTCTTCAATGACATCATAATATTCTTTGGACTTGAGAAGTGTAAAATTTGTATTCAATCCTAAATATTTAGATTGGAACAGGCACTGTGTTGGATGCTGAGGAAACAAAGAGAGGCTGGAAGTTTCCTTGACCTGGGAAATTCAGATCAGCTAAAGGTCTTCAAGGAATAGTAGCAGAATAGCTTTTTGTCTCTGGAATGTTTTTACCTGAGCCCCCTTCAAAAAAGATCAGAAAAACGAGATAACAACAAAAACATGAATCCTTTTAAAGCCCTTTCCACTCCATTTATTGGAAGGGGATAACAGTAAAGTGAGGGAATGCCAATCCTGATTATTACAGAGCACACGCTCTGTGTCCAAAGACTGTTGTAGTGGCTCAGAACAGAGAAGAAACAGGGGGTATCCTACTTGCTTGAAGTGTTTAGGTGCAACTGATCTTGACCACTAATGGGGTCAAGTCATGAGTATCCATGAAATGGAGAACAAGTCTGAGCCTTACATCATAAAATCAGGAACAACTTTTGACAGCAATAGGCCACAACTTCATACTGCTTTTTTTCCCACTTATATATGGAGTTTTAAGTTATACAACAGTGTACCATAGATTATTTTAGACTAGGTTGCATAGTGGTTAAAGAATTGTTCTTAGAGTCAGGGAGATTTGACTTCAAATCTTGCCTCAGAACTTACTAGCCATGTGACCCTGGGCAAGTCATTTAACTTTTCTTAGAATCGGTTGACTTATCTGTAAAATGAGAATAATTATACTACCTACCTCGCTAAATTGTGTCAACAAAATGATTATTGCACTTTTAAAATACTTTGCAAACCTTAAAGCACTCTGCAATTGCAACCATTATCAATGCAGGGCAATCATATATTATATCATTCTTAAACCCAGATAATGGCAGAAACTGAGGAATTACTTAAATTGAAGGAAAAGCCAAAGAACTCAAAGACATTGAAAATCTATTACTTAAAATAATTTTGAAAGTATTGGTCAGTAAAAGCAATGGCAAAAATTATATCATTGTCTCTATTGGTTTTGAAAAGGAGATGGATATGTTTAAATGAAAATTTGTAGAATTTTTTTTTAGTTTGACATCACAAATCCAACCAATAGACCACCTTTAACAATGTAGAATAACCCAAAGAAACTTTCATTTGCTAAAAAAAAAATCATAAACAATTGTTTCTTTCCTCATGATATCTGACAGAAATAGTCTAGAAACATTTTAGGACCTAGACCCCACACCTGTGACAATTGAGGAATGATGGAGTTCTCAATACTGTGAAAGACAAGTACCAGACAACCACCATAACAGAATTAGCTTGAGAAAACTATTGAAGACCTACAGAAAGAAACTGGAAGATCATACTACTATCTATCCAATATGCCTAATAGAAACTTTCAACACCTGACTGAAGGAGATATTAAAAAAGAAATATTTAGATTGGAATCTAGAAAACAAGCATATATCAGAAATTTTTGGTGTCATTAGCACCATTTGATGCTTACATGGAAAACTTGTTTTTTATTTGTGCAACACAATGATGTCAAGAAAAATTGAAATTAAATGCTACGCCTTCTAGGGAAACATTTTAAACTTGCTGTGGTTCTGCCTAGTCCTCTTTTGTATATTGGAGCCTGGCTTTCATATCAGTCATATCAAGTATCACATTAATCATTTCATATTCATGGACAGCGTCAAATTCCAAAGTTCCACTGTTGTGATGGTTGGGGAAGGGGTGCAAAGGGAGGAATTAAACAGCTTCTTTATCTTATGGAAATTTTCTCCAGCAAGATCAATATGTCATTTGAACTTGATAGGTCTAAAGTTCTTAACTCTTTGACAGGAAGGGATAGGTGCTGTAGAAGTTTAGATTGAATCCACAGGTCAGATTTAACCAGAATGGCAAGTCTATCCAGTATAAATGGGTTTTAAGGAGGTAACTGAGACTAATTAAGAGAGGTTACCTAGATGGTGCCATAATGCATAATCTTCCTGATTCCTCTTCCTGAGTTTCAATCTGGCCTCAGACACTTACTAACTGTGAGGTCCTGGAGAAGTCACTTAACTCTGTTTGCTTCAGTTTCTTCATCTATAAAATGAGCTAGAGAAGGAAATGGAAAACCACTCCAGTATCTTTGCCAGGAAAACCCCAAATGGGATCATGAAGTTTGATATGACTAAAAAATAACAGATATTAAGAGACCAAGTGGCATCCTGAAATCAAAGCTTAATAGGATGAATACATTTGGAGCACTTAATATCTATGCAGTATAACTTAACATATCTTTAGAACTGTGCCTGTCTTCTCTCCACCTTCTTGGCCGGAAGTCTCAACTTAACATATCTTGGCAGCCAAATGGATAACAATAAGTCTTGATAGATGTTTTAAAGCAAGCTCTCCATTGAACAAATCATTGTTACTATAGATTTGAAGATTATTGTTGATAGGTTAGTTTTAGAGGTGCAGGAACTTGTCATTTTATCCAACTCTTTGTTTTACAGATGATGAAACCAAGACCTAAGAACTTAAATAACTTATCCAAGGTCACGTGGGGATTTGCACCTAAGTTCTCTTATTCTATGTCCACTGTATTTCTTTCTACTACACCATACTGCTTCTGCCTTTTCTTCTGTGAATTGACTAGAGAGCACATTATAGTTGAAAGAGCCAAGGACTTGGCCTGTTTTTGAATCCAGGCTCCTACTTTAAAGAGCTGTATGATCTTAGGCCAATTTTTTTAAACCTCTCAGTCTTAGTTTTTTTTAATTTATAAAATGGATAAAGTAATGCTTGTGCTATCTATGTCACAGAGGTCTGGGAGAAAACCACCCGTTAAACTGCAGAGATCTATAAGGAGTAATTATTGTTTTTTCAAGTTAGACTCATGAGATTAGTGTCAGGAACACTACTGGATTGTGAAGATCTAAGTTCTAGGTCTGTGTTTCTTTGAGCAAATAACTTTAACTTTCACGTCTCGAGTTCCCAGTTTTCTATTTGAGAAGGTTGGACAGGATTTGTAGCAGTCCTCTCTGTCTCTAAAATAGAGAAGATTCTTTTGAATTGATTAGAGTTTAAAGTCTCTTAGGTCCAAAGCTACAAACTGTTTTGTCTTAATTGCTCATGACTGCCTCTGGTGTTTCAAGCATGTGTACTTGAAATCGATTTAATCATTGCCAAGAGAGGACATTTTCACTGAGCTGTGTACTCTAACTCTACACTGTAGCCGACCTCTATCCCTCTAGTTGGACAGCCAGCAAGCACACCTCTTTCCAGGCCAGGGAAGGGAAGGGGCCTCCTTTGTAAGAAGAGCATTTCATATGTGGTGTAGTCAAATGAATTTATACATTTATTTTATCTCTCCTGCGAGATACAGCATCATCAGCTGTGCCCATGGTCCCCAAAACCTTAATTCTGGTAGGATTAAAGAATGGACGTATTTGCTTTGGTCAAATTGGAAATTAATTTATCCAATAAAACTTTATCATTTTAAGATTTTCTTTAAAACTTATAGACTAGGTGGGGAGGAAGTGAGAGAGAGAGAGAGAGTGTGTGTGTGTTAGTCCTCAGAAAGTAATGTACGTCATTTTTTTTATTATGAATCAGCTATTCTCTTAGGGCTATCAAGTGATTATAGATCAATCCAATGCTGTGCTATTTTCCCTTCTAATTTGTTATATTCACTTATCTTATTGGTTAGATAATATCTTTTTGGGGGGGGGAACCTCTTGCAGTCTGGCTGGCAGAGATCAGGAGAGTTTCATTTATTACTTGTAGTCTGAGATAACTTGAATTATTAAAAGCATCAGCTTTTGGAGTCGTCATTTTCCTCGTTCCAAGAACTTTTTGGTTTTTCTTTTGCACGGAGCCGTCTAATTGGCTTCTCTCCATCCCTGGAATGGAAGCTGCAGCCAGCCACAGGCTCCTGCAAACTGCTGGCTAAGCGTCATCCTGGGGGGAGAGGATAAAATGTCAACTTTCCTGCTACTACCTGAAAATAAATCAGTTTCAGCCCCTTCTGGCAGCAGCAGCTTTATAGAGTTGAGGAGGGGTGGGCATTTAACCAGTCCTTAACTGCAGAGCTGTGTAAAGAAATAAAAGACAAAAGAATATATTCCATCTGAATTATAGCAGCTTTCTGCCTTTAAGAGGGGAAGTCAATAGACTATGTTCAATGATAGCAGAAATTCTAATTTTATGAATTTTAATTCTAACTATATAATGTGGAATGTCACCTGCTTTGTTCTTGGTTCCACATCCTCATCTGTAATTCTGGCACAGGTGAAAAATATAATGACTCAGATTTATCACATCTCTCTGAATATGGATTTCTTCTCCTTTCAAATATATTCCATTAAAATAATAAGACCCTCATTTAATGGATGAAGACACTGAGGTTTTTTAAGAGGTGAAATGACTTATTCAAAGTTTCATAGGTCTCGAGAAGATATAACCCAAGATTCCAATTTGATTCTTCTATTTTATCATGCTGGCTAGAAGAGTGGGTAGGTTCTTCAAGTTCACATAAATGTATCTGGTTTTGAAATGTTAAGGGAATCTGCCTCTGATTTCTTCCATCCTTGGCATCTTTTCTGGCCAGGTCAGTGAGGTTTGGCCTTCTGTGCTCGGGAAGTCTACTCTGGGGCGTTGAGCAGTAAAATGGCATAATAATCAGGGTTTCTTCTGAGATCATCCATCATCTAGCTTTTGAATCTCAGCAAAATTCCACCAATAAGTGAGATGAACTAAAAATATAGAAAACAATGAGTAGACTTCGAAGACTTTATCTTCCATGGTTTCTGCTCTCTTGTTGCTCCCCAGAGAGTACCTTTGAAAACAGCTTTAAGACTCTATAATTCTGGCTTTCCAAGTCAGCACATACTAAGCAGCTTGCTGTGTTCTGGCGAGCTGGGGCCACTGAGGTTTAATGGTTAAGGAAACATGGGTTGCATTACTGATTGTCCGGCTCCCAGACTCCCAGTGACCATTAGTCGTAAATATCGTCTCACTGTTTTGGAGAAGGGACATCCACCTCATTCTCTTCAATAATATTATGCTAATGCTTAACCCTTGCTTGGCCCAGTTTCACTTCAAAGTTCTCGATCTGCGTTCATTCAGGTTGAGTGTGGCAGAACCTGGAGAAGAGATGGGAGGGTTAACTCCTTTGGTTTTGCCCTTTGACCATTCCAGGATGGGAAGCATGATGAAATACTTTCTCAAAGTCTTTGGTGGAAACACATCATGCATAATTGGAGCAAAATAGAATAAATCAAAGCTTTTTTTGAGTCTGGTAATTCATAATTGAAACCACATTGAGGTTGGAATTGATATTTTAAAATTACCAGGAAAATTCTCTTCTCCACCAAGGTAAAAATAGGTAGAGCTCTGCAATTCCAGGAGCCATTCAACTTTGGGGCAGTAGGAAGTAGCTTGCTTCTGTTTCTCCATCCATCTCTCTCTCTCTCTCTCTCTCTCTCTCTCTCTCTCTCTCTCTCTTGACTTTTAATTTTTCTTGAATATCCCTATTTACACTGAATGTGTTCTTCTTTAGGTATCCAGTGTGTTGGTTCTCCCTATTCTAAGACAAACTTACATATTGGGACATAAAAATCCCCTGTGTTGGTATGAGTTATAGGGGTTAAGACTCTGAATCACCCTGTATTTCAACTTTGTTTCCTCAAAGCTTGTCTGGTGGTATTTGGTTTGGTTTATTTTTGGAATAAAAGGGACTTTTAAAAGTTTGTCAGATCTGTGTGCTTAACCCTCAAATTAAACCATTCTTTAAAAGATTCTAGACAAATGGCAAGTCACAGCTGTGAGTATCTTCAGTAAAGGCTATTCTTTTTTACTATATTGGACAGCTTTCCCTTTTCATTCTATAGGCCCCTCTAGCTAGAATGTTTGATTAAAGCCTATCCCAGAATTGACTTTACCATCTCCAACCTCTAACCTTTGCTAGAAAATAGATAGAATCATGATGAGAGTCAGGACAACTTCGCTTGCCAGTGGTTTAGAAGTGCCACAAACCAACCTGCTGCACCTTACAGAAGACTATGGTTTTAGAAGGGTTCTGGTCAGGCTCAGTGTCCAGTAGGTTTCCCCTGGGCCTCCCGGCTTCAGCTCCCAGAGTGACTCTACAGTCCGGGTTGGACACCAGGGCCTGGCAGAGCTAGCAAGCAAGCTGACAGCTGTTCACAGGCAGGCTTTGGGTTCTTACAACTGCCTAGCAATAGCAATCTATATCTTGGTTTCTGAAATGAAAACTTGCTATAAGAGTGGAGAGCAAGTATGCATATAGGGAGATGGGGAGCACGTAACCAGGTAGCTCACTGGCTTCTTCTCCAGTTGACTGTCAAAGTTTTGTCAGAGTGATTGCTAAGTTGTCTTCTGGTGTCTTTTCTCCATCTCCACACTTTCTCTCTCCCTGCTTCCCAAGGCAGAATCGCGACAAATGGCCTGCCTTCTCTCCTCTTATTTTGGTTTCTTCCATTGCTGGGAGCTGAACTTCCTGATTTCATGGCTGCTTGCTGTAATGGGAATTTAATCAGGTTGAGTTAATTACCAGCATTGTTTGCCTTTTCTCTGGCCAGTCAGTCTTGGGTAAATTATAGAGCTTTCAATGTGACCAATTTCCTGCAGAAGGGAGGTCAGGGGGTCTCTGACTAGAGACCCTCTCTTTAGTCAGTCAGCAGGAGGTGAGTTCTTAATGGCCCTTTTTCCAATGTCCCTGTCCAGAGATTCTTTTTGTGGCTTCTGAGGGTAGGGAGGGAAACTCTGGTTGGTTGAATGGGCCTGCCCCTGTATGAGGAAATGCAGACTTTTGCTCAGGCATCTCTGCTTGCATATACCAATGTTAAGGGCTGCCTTTCTCTTGTTACCTTGGGCTTCAAGGACAGATTGACTTCTTGAAGCCAATGATGGATCAACAGCTCTTCTAACTAAGCATTGAGAATGGAATGAAAAGATAGCCACGTGAATATTTCTGATCTTACAGTAAAATGATACCAGTGAGGAAGAATTAACATGAGGAACCATGATTTCATTAGTAGTGGGTGTTTACTCCATAAATTCTCCAGGCTGCTGAATGGTGGCTATCAATAGTTTAGAAGGCAAGAGGAGTGCATATTGGGCAATTACATGGTGTAGTGGACAGAGTACTAGGGTGGCCATCTGAAGGACCTGAATTCAAATCCAGCCTCTGATTAGTAGCTATAAGGCTCTGGGCAAGCCACTTCACCCTTTTTGCCCAGGTTTCTTCATCTGTAAGATGAGCTGGAGAAGGAAATGGCAAACTACTCTAGTATCTTTGCCAAGAATACCCCAGTAGTCATACATGACTCCTCCATTAAACAGCAACAAGGAGTTGGAGGAGGATAGTAGTATGCCTACTTGTAGAAAACTGGGCATGTCTAAATGAGCATAATTGCTAATTTATATGATTAGCATAATACATCCTGCAAATATTTATCAGGTACATATTTTGGGTGAGGCTCTGTCAGGTGTGGGAAAGAGAAAGATTCACTGTGGAATTGCATTCAAGGCTTTTCTGATTGAACAGGAGAAAGACTTTTGCATATTGGTAATAGGAAAGGTTGTGGCTAGTACAGAGGGAAGAGCCAGGCAAAGAGAATGAGAACTAAAAGTACAATAAGTTTGAGGAGGGACAGATCATTTTAAAGTGTGAAGTGATCAGGGAAGTCTTCATGACAAAAAGAGAGAAGACAAGATGAAGAAATTCATTCCAGGCATGAGAGACAGGTTGAAAAAAAAAAAAGACACAGGGATGAGAGAGGGTGGGTTAATGAATGGGAGGGAAAGGAAATATTGCTAGGAGCAGGCTTAAGGAAAAAGGAGGGGAGAGACCGTTAAGAGGCTCTAGCCCAATTGATCCTGGATCTCTGTTTAGAGTAGGTGCCTTCTCCATAGTCCTTGCCTTCTTTCCAACTTTCCCAATGAATTCATTTCCTAATTCTTCTCTTGAACAAGGAAGGAAAGTATGGGGCTATGGAATTCATGTCTCGCTTGTGTTAGTTCTCAGAACCTTCCCCTGGTCCCTCCTGACTCTTCTCTAATGTCTGGAATGTTTCCCTTGCACAGTAGATGGATAGAATCCCAGCATGGAAAAAGGCTTCAGCCAGCATCTGATCCAACCTAATCTATACATGAACAAAGTTGATAACAAGCCTGCTGGAGGCAGAGCCTTACTAGAGGCCACATGATTCAGTGGGAAGGACTTGGAGGACTTGGAGTCAAATCCTCCTTGTCTTGCTTAATACAACTCTTTGATCTGGGATGACTCTTTGAACCTCATTTCCATCTAGTGCTTAGCATTGTGCTGACACATAGGGGGTACTTGATAAATATTAATTGGTTGTTTGACATTAGTTTCCTTTTCTCTAAAAGGAGAAGGCTAGATTATCTCTTGAATATCTCTCAATTGTAGCTCCTAGTTTGTCTGTGATTTCTTCTTTCATAAAGTACATTGTGGAAGAGAGAGAGGAGCTTCATGGCCAGATCAAACAGTGACCTCCAATGTGGGGGACAGAGCATTAAGGGAAACCAACTATTCTGATTGCTTCTAGTCTTGACAATAAACCCAGGATTGAGACTGGAGAAGGAACTGGCCTTTAGGTCTAGAGCCAAATATGTTGAGGTTGCCTGGGTTTAGGACCTCATTTTATTGAGGAAACTAAGACCGAGCTCAGCAGGGAATGTAGTAGTAGAGCCAGATCCAGACCCAATTTTTCTACTTGAATGGGAGAGACCTGCATGTGTTTTCAGGCGGCAGAGATGGAACTAGTAGCTAGAGATAAAGAATAGAGATGGAGAATGATTTATGTTGTCAACTTTTGAAGGAGATGAGAAAAGATAGAATCAAAAGTATAAGCAGAGAGAAGAAAGGTCACCTTTGAGACCAAAGTAAAAGAAGAGAGAATTGAGGAAGAAGCCATGGGTTCTGAAGATCTAGAAAAGGAATGAATAGGCAATGCAAAGCAAGTAGAGTCAGCAAAGGCTGAAGTAGGGCCATCTACTGAGAGGAAGGGGAAAAGTTGTAGTAGAGGCTGTAGGAAAGAAGAGCTAATTGGGAACATCTACTATTGCATGTTCGAGAATCATCTGGGAAGGAGTAAAAGGATTGCCTTGCAGCAGTGAGGGCTCATGTGAATTTGGAATACACAGTTGTGGTGTAGTCAAGTAGCACAGTGGCATTAGGATAAGGGGGCAAGGTATTCAAGAGAGGAGGACACTGCATCTTTGAATTGATCGATTGTATAGGACAAAGCACCAAATTTGGGAAGACTGAGGCATTAGGGAGGGCTAGTCCTTGCTCTGAGTGTTGACGCTCTGGGAGGGGTAAGGTAGGGCAGGATACAGGAGACAGTTCAGGTTTACAAATAAAAGACACTAATAAAATTTTATTTTGAAAGCAGAAAATTAGATCTAAAACTGAACTCATCCCTTTTTCTCTAAAACTTTCCTTCTTCCAACTGCCTGTTTCTATTAAAATCATTATTCTTCCAGCCTCTTAGCTTCATCATTTTGGTATTATCTTTGACTTCTCTTGCTCCCTTATTCATCCAGACAATTGCCCATTTTGCCACTCTTGCATTTGGTCCCTTGTCTCCCCCCCCCCCTTTAGCCAGTTTTCCAGCTTAGTTCTAGCTTTTCCTCTGGTCTAGGTTGGTGTCACAGCCTCTTCATTGATCTTCCTGCCTCAGGACCCTCCTCACTCCAGGCCATACTCCTCACAGCTGCCATGGGACTGCCCCACTCGACCCTCTCCAGTGGTTTAAGGCAATGGGGTTAAGTGACTTGCCCAAGGTCACACACAGCTAGGCAATTAAGTGTCTGAGGCTGGATTTGAACTCAGTTCCTCCTGACTCCAGGGTCAGTGCTCTATCCACTGTGCCATCTAGCCGCCCCTTGCCATATATATTTAAAAAAACATATATATGTTTTTGTTGTTTCCTCCATTAGAAGATAAACTAGAACATGAATAGAGATCATAGAATGTGAGACAGAGATGAGAGAGGTTGGGAGGGGAAGAAAGACACAGAGAGACGGAGTCAGAGACAGATAGAGAGACACTTAGAGAAAGAGAGAAACAGGGACACACAGAGAGACAGAGAAAAAAAAGGGATTATTGATAGAGAGATAGATACAGAGGTAGACTATGAGTAGGAATGAGAGGCAGACAACATAGAATGAAGGAAGATAATTTTATTCTCCCTATTTGTATTTCTAGTACCTAACACAGTTTACAAGACATTAAACATGGCTTAATAAATATTTGTTGATTTATTGATTAGTTGGGAATAGAGGAATTTCAGAATTCTCTAACGTGGAAGTGAAATGTAGGTGATGGTGAGGTCAAGGGTGTGATGGTGGTCTCTGTGTAGACCTGTATTAGAGTCATGAGACTGAGGAACTGGAAGCTTAGGTTATTCAGTGAACCGTGAACATGTATCTTCTGTATAAGGAATATAAGGAGTAGGGTTAGGATGGGATTGCAGTCTAAATGAGAAAGAAAGGAGAATGACCAGTACCCAGGAGTCATTCAGAAAATAGTTGCATTTTCTGTATGGCCTTAAGATAGCAGTTCTCGACTTTTGGGGCTCAGGACTCCTTTTACCATCTTAAAAATTATTGAGAACTCCCTAAAAAGTAGGGTATTTTTTGTCAATGTTTACCATACTAGAAATTAAAGCATCTTAATATTTTCATTAAAAATAGCTTTGACCTCATAGCCCTAAAAGAAAGGGTCTTGGGGACACCTAGGGATCCTTGGACCACACTGTGAGAATTGCTGCCAAGAGCTTTCTCTGTGTGATCTCATTTGAACCTTACAACAATCCTGGAAGAGACATGCTCTTAGCCCTATTTTACAAGTAAGGAGACTGAAACACAGAGAAGATTAGTGGTTTGCCCAGTCACACAGCTACCAAGTGTCTGAGATAAGATTTAACCTTGAGTCTTCCTGACTCAAGTCCAGCACTTTAACTATTTTACCATTTAGGAACAAAACCATTTTTTTTTCTAGGCCTTGGGTGTATCTTACTTTATCGGGAATCTCTTTTTTTAACTATAAATTGAAATTACCCAAAGAAGTACTTGCCAGATTGACTTTAACTTCACCAAGATCTAAAGACTAGGAAGTAAGAGCCAACAGAAAGGGTAGGGGGAAAATGAACACAGTATAGGTAGATAGAAAGAAAAGAGAGCATAGACTTGCTGACCACTTATTGGGGGTGTAGTATAAAAGTTTTCCTATATAGGGATAGGTAGATTAACTGGCTCCTGAGATCCTTCCAACTGAGTTTTGTGATCTGTTGCCTCCAACTTCTGCTAATAGATCTCTTGTAATGGCAACTCCAGTCCTACCCTTCTTGTCATCTTTTCTTTCTTCTTCCTCACCAGAAGGGGATTTCTCTTCATCCAGGTTGGAATCTCAGTGTCAAATGCTAGGAGGTCAGATCAAGAAGAAGGGGCCCGGGTCTAGAATCAGAGAACCTTGTTTTGAATCAAAGTTCTGCTCACTTCTTGTGAGATGTAGGCAAGCAACTTCTTTCCCCTTTCTTACATATGAAATGAAGAGGTTGAATTTCAGTATTTGAGTGCTAAGGTCCCTTTTCACTCAAGATTCTGTGATTTAGTTTTATATCTGTTACTTAGATTAATTCAGTGAGTCAGTCAAGACACATTTATTAAATGACTACTTACTATGAAGCCACTGCTGTATTAAGATAGAGTAAGGATGACCAAAGGGACCTCTGTTGGAAGGGATGGGGTGGAATGAGATCCCTTGGGTAACAGAAGAGTTAACCTTGGGAAGGAGGAGGCTCACTTCTTTGTGGGAGATGGGAGAGATGGAGGAGATTATGGGAGGCATCCAAAGGACAAGGAGGAAGAGGGGTGAAGAGATGACTTGGAGCTCAGTGGGGCTTTTGGTTTGTCTGCTTCTCATTCTTGTTTTGATTTGAGTTTATGTGGTTCCTGGGGAAACAGAGGCAGAATTTCCATCTTTTTTCTCAACCAATCAAGTATCTAGTGCCACTGAAAAGTCATGTCCATGTCCCCCCCAGTGTACCATTCAGACTGCCCTCCCTTGTTCTCTGCCCTCCCTCATTCTCTGCCCTCATATTGGTCAATTTGGGTGTGTTTAAGAGCTGGACATCTCTTCTGAGAGGCTGACATCTCTTGCCCAGAAGATCATTTCCCTAAGCTCGATCGGCACACAGGTCAAGAGCCAGGCTGTTCATTGTGTCTGGAACCTTTCCCTGAACTTGATCTTCATGGCTTTCAGGAAACTTGCCTGCCTTTTTGAGGAATCCATAGCATTCATCCCCCATCCCTCCATCCAAAGAAAACACTGGGCTTTGTTTGAGGTTTGGGATATTCTCCTTGTGCATTGATGGCAGGATTTGTCTTTTTTGTTAGTGTGCCTATTTTGTGTCAGAATTGAATATTTGATGCATTTTCTTCCTTTTTTCCATTTTTAGAGATGGGCTTTGCCTGGTGGCTAGATATTACACTGAAGGATAAAGAACCGTTAGCAGCCCTTTCTTGGAGAAAAACCTGAGAGGAATAAATTATAAATGAAACCTCAGTTTCTTCATTTCAAAAGGCATCTGCTCTGTTTAAGGCCTAGTGCTAGGGTTACATTATTTAAAATGGTAAAATCCCTGCTATCAAGCTTCCATTCTCCTGGGAATATAAACACACACACACCCAGGTAATGCAAAGTATCTCGAGGAAAAAGAGCATTCATGATGGGGCTGACTGGGGGTGGGAGAGAAGCAGGGAAATTGTCCCAGAAGAAGAGGTGGTACCTGAGCTGAATTCTGAGAAAATTGGTGGCAAGGCAGAGGTGAGAAAAGAGTCCTTTCCCAGCCTGTGGGTTGAACTGTGCCCAGAGGGGAGTTGAGGTCTGCCCGGTGAAGTTCAACAGCTAGTGTTCCAATTTGGCTACACCAGCAAGGATGTAAAGAGGAATAGCTTGAAATAAAGCTGGAAAGGTAAGATAGAACCAGATTTTAGAGGTCTCTAAATGACCATCTCAAGAGTTCATAGTTTATCCTAGAAGCTATGAGCAACCACTGAATATTTTCAGGCAGAAGAAGGACTCATTCAGACCTGGGCTTTAAAAGACTCTCGAGTCCCTTCTTTAATACCCTCCCTTCATACAGCCTTTTCTCTAAGTCTCTGTCACCTTTCTGTTCCTTCCTCCTTCAGTAGTTTCCAACATGGGAGTTTCTGTGACCCCTGGTGGTTAATTGTGATGAATCAACTTCCATATAAATTTATGGAATATGATGAATGAAAAGACTTTGGAGATGGAAACACCATGCTAAGACATGCTAATAAAAAATAGTTGGAATCATCCACTTTCTTAAGGGTGTGTGCGGTTGAATAGGAGAGAATGAGAGGCTTGGGGAGGAAGTCAGCATTTTGAGGGTGACCTTTCCAAATGTCTGCTTCTGTTGTGAAATTCAGACTTGATGCAGTGTGGGGTTTTTTGGCCCTGCTCTTCTCATTACATTGCAGCTCCAGTCATCCCATTTTGACTCTGAATTCTCATTTCATGTGTAATTCATGGGGTTTATGCATTTCTTGTCCTAAACTGTTCCATCTGGGAAGCAGCTGCTGTCATGGACTATGGTGGTGGCTGCCTGCAAGTGCTCTGGGTGTAGTTGGAGGACACCTTGGGGCTCTGATTCCTTAACATATACTAGGAAACCGTCAGATAGTTATAAAGATTCTTGCTTAGATCTCTTTGGGGATGGAAATATCGGGGCAGAGTTGCCCGTACACCACATCAAGGAGATCTTAGTATGAGCAATTGTTTGTATGCCTTGGCCCCATAGACATCTTGGCATTCATCTTTCATCACCAGCCTCCCAGGCTGGGCCAGTTTTCTCTATCCGAATAGTAATAATAGAACTTTCAAATTTTGTACTAATTTATTACTTGCAAACTTTCCTCAAAATCCCCCTGTGATGTAGGTAATGTAATTTTGTAGATGAAGATTCTGAGACCTCAAGAGCTGAGTCCCATGCCATATGTACATGACAAGAGTCAAGGTCGAAGCCCACTGGAGCTCAGGCTCCCCCGATTAGTGCCCTTGTCCTTCTGGTGTGCTTCCAAGGAGAGGCACTCAGGAGGGCCTTTGAACCTGAGTTTTAGTGCTAAATCATACCAGATTTATGAAGATAATTTGGACACTTGAAGGGAAAAGGGCAGTCCCATTGTTTGACCTTTGTTCATTTGGTATCTTACAGAAATGGAGCAGTGTGAGCAACCCATTGTTCCTTCCACTGATTCCACCACAGTCCCAGGGTTTCACTGCCATTGTCCTCACCTATGATCGAGTAGAGAGCCTCTTCAGAGTCATCACAGAGGTATCCAAGGTGCCCAGTCTCTCCAAGCTGTTAGTTGTTTGGAACAACCAGAACAAAAACCCTCCAGAAGGTAAGAACAAGAGGAGAATTGGTGGTGAGGAGACTTGGACTTTGACTTGGGGGTGGTCCCCCATGTCCATGATGTGAGCTAGAGATATCTGTTTTAGAGATGAGGAGTCTTGGGTTCTGAGGCCCCATGACATGTGTACCTGCAGAGGCAGGCCTGGAGATGACCTCCTCCTCCTCCCTGGTCCTTCATTTCTTTTGGGGACTTTCATAGGGTTAAAAGGAAGGAAAGCCGGAGATCACCTAGGGTTAGACTACTGTTTGACAAATGAAGAAACGGAGACCTAGAGTGGCGAAGTTCACATAGGGTGATCATTGGCAATACCGGAGTTTAAATCTAGATGTATCTGACTAAACCAAACATTCCTTACCCAGCACTGTGTTAGCTGTGAACATATATATATGAGGCAGAATGGCATCTGCACACCAGCCTCTGCATCTGCTGCTCACAGATTGCCCATTTACATTCTAGGGTGGGCCACTTCAGTCAGAGCTTTGCATGGCCTTTGCTGTGGCCTAGGCCTGGGGAAGACCCTGGAATCCTAGGGATCAAAGCCTCACAACCTGAAGAAAACAGACCCCAGCTTCCCTCAGCAATCCCAGATGATTTGTTTACACAAAAACTCAACTTAAAAGGCATTAGTTTTCTCCTTCCTTATCTCTGCTCTGATACTGTGCTGGCTTCCCAAAGAAGATGCCCTTGCCTCTGACTGGGAAGGTCAGCAGTGCATGCCCCTCATAGCCTTTGGCTTAGCACCCCAAAGTGAGCACTGGCCAAAGCCTCCCATTGGCCACTCTTAAGCACTTTGTCACTTCTGCCTACCAGCCTGCTTCTGTTTATTTATTTTTAACGCACTGACCACTCCTATAATCTCCCTAGCAGTCAGAGATGAGGACTTTTTGATTAATTGGATTTGTTTTTAATTCAACCCCATAGAGTACTTTCCACCTGCATTGAGTTTCTCATTCAGTCTGTCTATTCCAGATCCTAATCCCAGGGACTTCAAAGCCCTTGCCATTTATAGCCTATTAAAGCCAGGAAGTTTCTGATGGATTAGAGCAAGGAATGAGTTTGAAGTTGGTGTAATGTGCCTCACTGTCACTGATAAGGCCTGCTTTATGGCCTGGCGGTTGTATCTGCACTTTATAGCTAGTCTCTTCTAATTGGGCTTAGGAAACCTGGGGTCTCAACTCCTGGCTGCTGCCTAGAGGACATTCCTAGTCTAGACTGGAGGCTGATTGCTATGAGGCTGACCCGAGTTTGTTTGATGAGATTCTTTAGTTCATCATAATACTTGTGCCTCTTGATGGACAGTGACATTATGGATAGGGGTATTTTATCCAGTGGGGCAATTGTGGGCCTTTCATATCACTTGTCCTGGGTTGTTTGGTTTTTGCCTCTCATTTAATATCCTTTTGACTTTTAATAGCTTAGGTTCTCTAAATTTTATTTGTGCTACATTCACAGAATCCCAAAATGTGAGGATTAGAAGGGACCTTCATGGTTCTTTAGTCCAACCCATAACAATATATCCAAGAAGGAATTAACCAGTTTTTCTTTGAAACCTCTAAGAAGGGCATATTCACTCTCCACCTCCTTTGCTTGTCACAACCTTCTTCTTTGCTTCAAAGCTAAATTTAGCTTTTTGCAACTGGCCTCAATTAAAAAAAAAGTCCAAGTCTATAGGATTAAAATTTAGGAACTCCTGCTCTAGAGTAGGAGAAGGATGCTGATTTATCATTTACATACAGTCTAGTTCCCCTTCACATGCCAGCCCTCCACACCCCCTTGGATGTTTTCTTCTCCAGGCCCCAACTCTTTCACTGATCTTCATGTGTCAGAGACTATATTACCATCCGGTGACCAATCTCTAGGTATGTCCAGCTAAGAGAGAATCATTGCCTACCTATTAGCCTCACCCAGGACTGTGTACAGCATACTGCAGATGGGAACTGAGCCCAGAGCAGAATACAGCAACACTGTCACTTCTTTTCCCAGCAGTTGTATCTGTTTTCCTGCCTTTCTAGATCCAATTAGTCTTTATGGCTAACACATCCTACTACAGAGTCAGATTGAACTTGAAGTTGACTAAACCCCTCAGCTTTTTTTTGCACATAAACTGCTCTCTAACTCTACTATGCTTATATTATACTTGTGAAAGTTATTTTTTGCCCTCGATTATAGGACTTGATGATTTTTCTCATTAAATTCTATTCTAGATTCATCCTAGTGTTCCAACTAGTCAAGATCACTTTGGATACTGACTCTGCCATCCAGCATGTTAGCTATCCTGCCTTACTTTGTGTCATTTGCAGATTTGCTAAGAAGGCTCAATCCTCCTATCCAAGTCATAGATAAATGCAGTAAACAGCAGAGGACCCAACACAGATCACTAAGATAGTCATTCTCCTTAAGAATTTCTGTGAAGTTGGCATTGGAAACATTAATAACTACTCTTTGAGTTCTATCACTCACTTCCCGAACCATTCTAAATTCATCTAATGGTGCTGTTTTCTAGCCCACATCTTCTACATTGCCCAGTCAATCTAATAATCCTTCATTAAGCAATTTCTGAGCATAAAGTATTGTGCAAGATGCAGGAAGTTCAAATATAGCAAAACAGTCCCTGCTCCCAAGGTGTTTCCATTCTATTTCCATTCTATTTCCTATTCCATTTCTATTCTATAACCTGTATCCCAACTATGTGGCCTCTAAAGGGGCAGCTAGTGGATAGAGAATTGGGTTTGGAATCAGGAAGACTCATATCTTCATGAACTCAGATCTGGCATCAGACGTTTACTAGTTGTGTGACCAAGTAAGTCATTTAACCTTTTTTGCTTCAGCTACTCAGCTATAAAATGAGTTGGAGGAGACATTCCAGGATTTTTGCCAAGAACAGCCCAAATGGGGTCACAAAGACTTAGACACAACTGAACAACAGGTAATAACAGCAAAAAGTAAGTTGAGAAGGACCAGTGCAGTAAATGTTGAGATAATCCAGGAAGGATTCATGGAGAAGAGAGAATGTGAGCGGAACCTTGAAAGGGGGAAGAAAAGTGTTGTGAGAGGAAGTACATTCTAGTTGTGAAGAATGGCTTATGTCAAGTGGGAGATTTAATGTCAATATTGGAGAATTAGCTGGAATTCATGAAACCATGTTAACTTTGGAATGAGAATCCAGAAGAAGAGGCAGTGAATGATGAGGGACTATAATTTAAGGGAGGAATTTGGGCTAGACTTTGAATAGATTTTGTATAGCAGTAATTAAGTAGATAGGACCAAATGAAATCCTGAAAGGAAAGAATATTGAGTGGGGAAACTAAACGGATTCAAGGCACATATAATGGTTAGAGAACAAGAGGACAATTAGGATCTAGTCGGTCTGAGAAGGAAGAGTTAGTTGAGTGGAAGGATAACCAGAAAAGAGCTGTAATGTCATAGAAGTTAAGGAAAAAGAGAGGGCAGAAGAGACCTGAGTAATCAGAAGGGTCATAAACCATTAAAAAGAGGACAGTTCAGTGATTATTGTTGACCTTCTGAAAAAAGACTTTCTTGTGAGATGATGATGATGTTCTTTCTTTCTAACTGAAGCTAACCACATCATGTACATGATGACATGACTTGTAAGATTATTTTTATTATAGTGAGAAGAGTGTTTTGCATCCTTCTCACTTGCCTTTTCCAGAACCATTCTGCCCCATGACCTGATTTATCAATCAAGAAAGCAGGACTGTGGTGATGATCTAGCTGTTGTGGCCTTGAACTCATTTCTCTTCCTCCCATATCAGTGAGGTACCTTGGCAAGCACCAGCATGTAATTTCTGGTGAAAGAATATGACAACCTGATATATATCCAAACCTATCTCTGGATGACCTTGCACTTTGACCTTTCCTCTCAGACCTTCCACCTTTGAGCTACTCAACAGTTTGATTTAATCGGCAACAACTTTAACACTAGGACAATTTCAAGCTTGTCCCTCATAGGTCTGTGCTGCCCTTCTCTATTAGTACACTCAGAGCTTGAGCTCACTGGACACCATTGAAACCTTGATGCTTCCAGAAGTATGGGCATCTCTTGGAGTGAACCCATTCCAGGGTGGTCCTGCCCTTCACAGGGAAAATAGACTTCTCCTATGGCTCACTTCTCCAGGATCAATCATACTACTTTGGATGCCTCGAGGTGTCCATCTTCACCACTCTGGATTAGGAGAGCTGAACCTGATTCCCTTTAGATCGATCAAGGGCAATGGAGGCCATCACTCATCCCTTCAGAATGATGCTCGCCTATCTCTCAGGACCAACTGAGAGATATTCAACTGCTATTCACATGGAACCCTTCTCCACTTTGGCCTCATAATATGACTGTCTGATCAAAACAGCATCATTATGATTTCTTCCATCATTCTTCAACAGCATAGGAATAGGAGCAGAAAAAGCAGATAATGGAGTGACCCAGGATTAAGGATTGCTCTGGAATAGATACAGAAGAACAAGGGGACAAGGAATTCTGTAGGCATATTAGCAGAAGGAGTAAAAGTGGAACCAAAATAAGCATGATGGACTGGGATGAAAGGAAAGGATAGAAGTACTAGTGGTCAGAGTTAGGACATAGAATGAATTTAGAGGGGGTTAAAGATAGAGGGAGAGATAGAAAGTCAGGTATAATAAGAGGAGACTTTCAGAGTTCAAGATTATGTAGTGGTGTTACTGTTCTAGGTGATGATGAGTACTAAAGTGTTTAGTTATTGAAGCAGATGAAGGTGATGAACTTAGAAGCCAGCTCTTTGATTATCAATTTGAATATTAAAATTTTAAAGAATGATGGCAGGGAGGGAGATCATTAATAAAGGAAGGACAGTGATCTGGAGGCTGTTGGATCATGGCTGTGAAGATCTGAACCAGGTCACATGGATGTATAAAGGGAACGCCAAAGCAGAAGAGAGTATAGAAGGATTAGACCAGAAGGAGTCTTTAAATGGCAATGGAGAGCAGAAAGTATGCTAACTTCTCTTCATTTCCTAGGTTTTTAGGAAACGTGTAAAAAGAAGGAATAAGTTGAGGAATGAGTGTTTTCTGGAGAGTCAGGTTTCTATGAGCATAATTAGATAGGAAGATCATGAAAAGAAGTTTAACAATAGAACAAGGATTCCAAGGGAAATGATGAATGGGAAGAGAGAGGAGAAAAGACATTGTTGACAGCAGGGAGATGAAGGGGTTAAGGCATGTTGAAAATAGTAGAGACATGAGATTTTGACTTCAGGAGATGATACCTATGAATTAGTGATTTGTAGAGAAGAATTTATTAGCCGTAAGACTGGGAAAGTACCAGTTGATTGGTGATTCTAATCTTTAAGAATCTATGAAGATTGAGAGGAAGACTGAAATACTTTTCACTTTCCAAGCACCATTTACCCTGTTGTCAGGAAACGTCATGATTTGGTTCAAGCAGTGATATCTGAGACCCTGTTTGGGACACCACTCTGCTTTTTTCTTAAGTCCTTGTCTTTCTTGTTCCAGAACACAGTATTGGAGGTCCTCTTTGAAATAGCCCTAGATCAGCAACTGGCCCGCCATCTTTTTTTGTTCTTTGTAATTTGGGTTGTCTATCTTGGATTTAGTCATCACTGGCAGTGTGTTGATATGTTATTAGTCCATTCTTGTCCTATATATCTCTCCAAATGTCTTTTGAATTACCCATAACTTCATGTGGATATTAAAAAGATGAGAGTTTATGTCCAAGATCAATTTGAGAACCCTCAAAACTCTGTATTTCTGGTTTAAATGCACCCACAACATTAACTCTCATTTTCATAGCATTTTGAAGAAAGAAAGGTGCTGGGGAGGAGGTTTGGGAGATGCCACGAACATAACTTTCCAAGGATTCACATGGAAATAACAAAATAACTGAACATCGTACAGCCATTTTATATTTATCCAAGGAGCAGGGATTTCAGCATATGTACCCTCTGACCATCAATATTGATCATAACACTGTCCCAGTATAACTTAGGATGTGTTCTTTAAAGATAAGTCAACAGAAGTCTTTGGGCAAGACTCTCCCAAAGGCAGGGCTCCCTAGTGGTGAGTCAGAAGGCTGTCAAAGGATGATTCTGGTTTTGCATCTTTAACTTTGGAAACCTTAAAAACTTGCATAATACAAAAAGCATTTAACTCTTATTACAATCTCATGGGATATGAAATGAAGTATACAAAGCTTTTCCCTCCCACAGTTACCAATGTACTCATTTTATAGAAGAAGAAACTGAGTTTCCAAAAAAGTGAAATGGCTTGACCATTGTTGAACAGAATGTGTTAGATATGTTCAACACATGAAGCAGGGAACTCTCATGTCCCTTTAATTGAAATCTACTTTTTTTGTGAATCTGGGAATCATTGAAATGATTTTTTTTTCAAATGAAAGAGCTATCTTGTGCTATTTGTTTGATTCTGAAGGTCAGTGAACCTCCTTCCCCCACAACCCACACATCCTAGAGACTGTCTTTTATATCAGACTTTTCTAGAACTAGGCCATTTATTCCATTTTTTATTGGCTTAAATTATGTTTCACTGTCTTTATCACTTAACCATAGGAGAAAAGGAGAAGAAAAGAGAAAGGGAGAAATGGAAAAAACAAGCCAAACCAACAAGCACTAAAGATATGCTAGAGCTTCAAGAAAAGTCAGAAACAAAATTCCTGCCCCTAGGAGCTTAAATTCTAGTGGCACAAGCTGGAAAAAAAATATAGACAGTAGGTGGAAGGCACCTGGGGCAGGGAAAGTCTTTTGGAGCAGATGGGATCTGAGCTGAGTCTTGAAGGAAGAATCTACAGTGCTAAAGTGAGGGGATGGCCCAGCTAGAGGACTTAGAGTATAATGTTCAAAGAAATGCCAGGAGAGTGTGTGAAGGAGAGGAAAGTAGAGGAAGGCTAGTGGGAACCAGAGGATGCCAAACAAAGGAGGCTCTATTTCACCCCAGAGAAAAGGGAGTCTCTCATGGAGCAGGGGTTTGACATGATCAGGTCTGCACTTTAGAAAAAAATCAGGTTGGCATTGAATAGAGAATGAATTGAAGTGGGGGGAGATTGGAGGCAGGAAGACTATTGCTTTTGGAGCCAGTAGTTCAAGTAAGAGGAGAAGTAGGTCTTTTCAAAGATGGTAGCTATGTGGGTGAGGAGGAGACTTAGAGAACACATTGGGAAGGTAGAGATGACAAGATTTGTCAATGTGTTAGATAGGTGGGGGGAATGAGAGTACTCATACTCAAAGAAGACACCTAGATTTGTAGACAGAGAGAGTGGGAGTGCCCTTCACAAGAATTGATCATCTGGGAAGAGGATATTAGGAGGAAAAATAATGTTCTATTTGGGACAGGTTGGGAGATCTAGTTTGACAAGCCCAAAAGGGAGTTCTTGATGTAGGTTGTGAGCACAGGAGGGAGACTAGGGATAGATATAGAGCTCTGAGAGTCCTCTGGAAGAGGTGATAATTAAACCCATGGGAGCTGATGAGATCAACACCTTAGATAGTTTAGAGGGAGAAGACAAGAGGTTCTCGTACAAGCCCTGGGGTGAACCTGCACTTGGTGGGCTGGATGAAGAGGAAGGGAAGTCAACATGGTGTAATGTATAGAACACTGGATTTGAAGTCAGACAGCTAAACTTCCAATCTTGCTCTGCCACTGGTTACCAATCCTGTGTAACACTTCTCTGGATCTCAGTTTTTTTATCTTTCAAAGAGTCCTAGGGACAATTCATTGTCTTATGCTAAATTAACACTTGAGGCTGGACCCTTTTACTACACATATTCCCCAAGCTCTCCTGGCTCTTCTTCTCTAGCAATTTGTTACCTGAGCTGATATGACAGTGGAGTATAACCCTACTGTAGACTTCAGTCATGGGTTCATAAAACAAATCTTTTCTACCCATAAATCCTGAGTCTTTGAGAGAAGTTTGACTATTTTTAAAATCTTTCAAATTTGGGGTAGTTGGTGAGGGAATGTTATAAAGAGGCTTTATCTGATGAAGACCAAATTTTGACACTTTAAAAAATGGACCCACTTTTTTTTTTAAATGGTGGTTTTAACTGAAGTGTTGGTTCTGGAGATAATAGTTGTTTTGAAAAAAACATGAATCATGTTTAATATTTAATATTAATAGTGGAGTGTTTGTTCAGTTAGTTAATGTAGCTGTCAGCTCTTACTAGTCCTCATGCCTCCCTCATGTGACTTTTAATGTAAAGCATTAGTAAATTTTTAAAGCTCCAAAGCTTTGAAATATTAGAGGCAAAAGTGATGTTTTTTAACTTTCTCTACATTTACTAAAATAAATATTGTGGTTAACATGTCTGTTGCTTAGAGTTTTGGTGTTGGCAGAAATGTTTTTCTCTGTGAGTTTCTTACTCTGTCTCTGTCTCTATCCCCTTCCTATACCCTCCCCACCTCATTCCTCTCTCCTCCTTTCTCTAATTCAAATGCTTAAGTCAAAATTGCTAGTTTAAAGTTTAAGTAAATATTTATAATTAGCAATAGAAATTTCTGAACTGCTTTCATCACATTGATTTTTAATTGTCAGAAGAATGATCACAGATTTCTCCTCTGTATCATCTTGCTTCTAAGCTTAATGGATACATAGATTGTTTGAGGTAAGGTACTGATATACCTTACATCAACAAGGTAATCTCTTGCTTTGTACATTTCAGCCAAGTTTACATTAGATCTTCTGTTTTAATAGAGTTTAATTTTGAGATGGAGATAGTCTTGCAACATCTATCCCTCCTCACCAGTGAATCCTTTGACAGGCAAGGTGAGTTTGGCTTTGGAAAGGCAGGATGAAAAGTGCAGAGGAGGTAGCAAGGGATCATAAGACCTAGATCTGGAAGGAAAGAACTGGAGAAATCGTGTAGTCTAACCACCACATTTTACTGATGAGAAGCTTGAGAGGAAATGGGTTGTCTAAAATCATATTGGGGGATGAGCCAAAGATGGGATCTGAATCCCAGTCTCTTGACTTCAGAGACAGTGTTTTTTTTTTCCTTCTCAATCTCAAATTGCCATTGGCTTGGGCAAAAAAATGAGACCATCTTCTGATACTGGCTCTAGTGTTCCATGGTTCTGTCTCAAGATTCCAATTGCTCAGGGTAACTTAGCATCTCCTAAAGTGGTTCAACATTTGACAAGGAAGTGAGTGTTGATTCTTGAGACTTGTGGTTGCGCTTGTGGTGATGGTGGGCCAGATGGGCTTAGGGTCACCATCAGTCATCTCATACACTTTTTAGCACCTTTGCCAAGTTGGAAAAACATTTCCTTTGCTCACACATCTTTTTTGGCATCCCACATGGAGACACGAACTAGTCAATACACTTTAGTCTTTTTTAGTTTGACACAAAAAGTCCTTTTTTCTCTTCATGTTGGACTAAAAGCTGAGCCTGTGAGGGAGACTAAGGTTACTGATTCATCCTGCCCGACTGTTTGTTTTTCATAGTTAGCCAAGTGTTTAAGAAATGTTTTCCTGGATACTGTATAAATGGAAGGTGACATTTCTGTTTTGTTCCCTCCACCAGTACAACACACACACACACACACACACACACACACACACACACACACGAGATAAGGCATAAAATACAAAGAACCAGACTTGTTCTATTCCAGATACAAAGAGGAAAGGGAAAAAAAGACCTAGTTTAACCTAGATCCACCAACAGGTTTGGAGACCCTTCTCTCTGGAGCAATTCCTAAGCTTCTCTGGCCATACTCTTTCATTTGTCAGTATGGCAATGAACTCCTTGGGGGCATGGCCAGAGTCTGTCAGTGAAGATCATTAAATGCTTAGATGAGGGGAAACATCTCTCTGTTGGTTTTTTGCTTGTATGAAAAGCCATGATTGATTAGACTAATTCTTGAAAAGCTGAGACCTAACCTAGGTTTAGTGAAGAGTAGAAAATCAAACTTTTGACTTTTTAGAAAAGCAAAGATTTGCCTTTGGAAAGCATCTTTTAGGAGGAGCACTTCCAACTTTATATTGTTAGCCAAATTCCCATTCCAGTTCGGTGTGTCTTTTCTTCTCAGGGCCTTTTTGCTCTATTTGACTTCTCCTCTATCCTCTTCTCCTTCTCATTCAGCAGAATTCTTTTGGGTGAAGGAGAAAATGGTGACAATGCTTTTCCTTTCAGACCTGCTAATACTTTCACTAGTTCCCCATCATGATGGCCTCTCTCTCCCCACTGGAAGGGAGAAAAGGCAAGGATAGGAGCTATACAGCTTTACTCCTCACCCCCAGCAGGAGCCTCTCCTCCAGAGCTCTTCTCTGGTTGTGTGCAGTCACTCTTGGAACAGGATAACATACTGCTAACACTTTCAGTAAATGCCAGAATTCAATCCTCCTTCTTGAACCCAAGCTCCATATCATCCCCTTAAGCCCCTCTTACTAATAGTGACCTCCTCAAAATCCCAAAGTCTTTTGGCATCTGAAAACATTACAGATAGCGTAGATAGCTTTAGTTCTATTTCTACAATGGACATCTTAAGATCTACATCTGAAAAACAAATAGGTCAAAAACAAATAAGTCAAATTATCTATACTTTTAATGTCTTGTATATGTTCAGCTTATCAAAACACAAACTACAGCTGGCTTGGAGGAATAAATGTATTTTGCTAGTGACCAACATGTATTATATTCCTTCCCTACTCTTCTTGTGTGTTTGGATATGAGTGTGTCTCTGTGTGTCTGTGTGTAACAGAAACAGACAGACAGATGGACAGAGAGAGAGAGAGAGAGAGAGAGAGAGAGAGAGAGAGAGAGAGAGAGAGAGAGGAGAGTGAAGTTTGCCAAAGAATTGGTCGTAAGTGGCAGAGCAAGATTGGAAGTTTAGCTGTTTGAATCCAAATCCAGCATTCTCTCCCTTTCTACTTGTTGCCTTCCCTTCCTCAATACTCACTAACTGCAGGTTCATCCCAGGGCTTGTATAGGACCCTCTACTTTTCTCTCTCTAAACTATCTAACTTGGTGATCTTATCAGTTCCATGGGTTCAATTATTACCTCTTCCTAGAGAACTCCCAGAGTTCTTTATGTCTATTCTAGTCTCTCTCCTGTGCTCCCAGCCCATATCAAGAACTGCCTTTTGGGCATGTCAAACTGGATCTCCCAAAGACATTTCATACTCAACTTGTGCAAAACACAACTCAATATTTTTCCTCCTAAGCCTGCCCCTCTTTCCAAATGTGTTATTTCTGTGAAGGGCATTCCCCCTTCTACCTGTTAACCCTGTTTCCCAATCTAGGTGCATTCTTGGAGTACTCTCACTCCCTACACATATCTAACTCATTGACAAATTTTGCTAATATTTGCATTATTGTTTCATTAAAATAAATCCATAGTCTTGTTGCTAATGAATTGATGGTTCAGTTTAAGTCAAAGTTGTCAGAGGAAGCAGAGACAGGAGAGATTTTCTGAAGTGATGTGATTGAACGAAGATTTATACCAGGTTGGACAAACAGACTTATCTATATGTTTAATTAGCTGATGTTTAAAAATGATAGCATCATGGGACCTGGAGCTAGAATAGGACCCAGGACCTCAGATGATCCACTGCAGAGATCTTTGGCAGTCATGTTTTTAATTATGTTTTTAAATAATTGAAATATATGCTAAACTTTGGTAGAAGTTAGTGAAAATCAATTTTAATGAGTCAAGTTCAAGTGTTCCCATTTCCCATGTCTTTTCCTCCACTGTAAAAGCTCTTTCATATATCTTTCATATAAGATAATTTACCTCATTCTACCTGAAAGTATCCCTTTTTCTCCCCTCTTAATTTTTTTAGATATCATCTCATCATATTCAATTCACAAGCCTCTGACTGCCCTAATAATGAGAAAGTTCTTAGGATTTACAAGTATTATCTTCTCCTGTCTTATTTTTCCCTTTTTTGAAATGTTCGCTCTTTGGTAGCTATATAACTTCATTTTGTATAAGCTCAGGAATGTACTTAGTGTTTTTTCCATAGTACGTATGGAAATAAAGGAATTTTTTAAGTGTATAAAGATACCTCTAATCCTCCCAATTCTACATCATTTTAATATTAATCAAGTTATTTCGTCACTTCAATACCTTCATGTTTGTAGTATAAGTATAAGTAAGAACTTTACTTGTGAAGGAAACAAAATTTAGGCAAATAAGGCATCTTGCCCTGAATCCCACAAATCATTAAGTGTGAAAGACAGAACTTAGCCTTGGTTGTCTGCCCCCAGGCTAGTGCTTTCTCCTAGACCTCAGTGTTAATAGGATAAGCTCATTTTTCAGAGCCTGTCCCTCACCACCAATCCCTCTCCCCATTTGGAAAAATCAGAAATTAGGAAAATAAATATAGCAATTACAAACAAATATGTAATATATTGATGAGTACCTACTTTCTCCTGTTTGGTGTTTTTCTTCTCAGAGTCTCTTTGGCCCAAGATACGAGTTCCTTTGAAAGTTGTGAGGACAGCTGAAAACAAACTGAGTAATCGGTTTTTTCCATATGATGAAATTGAAACAGAAGCAGTGCTTGCTATTGATGATGATATTATTATGCTAACTGCTGATGAGTTACAGTTTGGTTATGAGGTAAGTAGGAGATGTTCATTGATCCATCCATATCTATATACATGTAGTTATATGTTTTTGTCATGATTTTTGCTGTTCAGTACTGTGTTAGATTTGGGAAAGATCGGTTCTGTCTTCTGCACTTAGGGTTTCTCAATCCTTTGGTAAGATTCAGATAGATATCTGTTTATAAGAATATGTGAAGGTTTTTTCCTTGAAGATTTTGAGTGGAAAAAACCTATTCCTGAAATAGTGTCTCCTTCTTAGGACACTCAAGGAAAAAGTTCTATCAGATAGTCCCAAAAGAACCTCCTTCCTCCCCCCAATTCATTCAGTCAAGTATCCTAACAGTCAAGTCATCATTATGGGGAGCACCAGGCCTTGGGACCAAAAAGAAAGCAGACAGATGCCATTGATGGCTTTCTCTCAGCTTTCCAAGTGGAAACATGGGCAGCCCTGCCTTCAGGGACAGATCTCTTCTGTGTCACCATTCAGTTGGAGCTGATGGATTAGGCTAGGTTCAGGGGTTAAGTATCGAGAGCAGCAAAGGTCTCCCTGGGGGAAAGTGCCGGCCTCTGGCTGGGTAAAAAGCAATAGGGATTGATGAGCCCTGTCAGGGAAGGAAGTATATGAAATACATGATGGAGCCAGGCTTAGGCCAAAGACTGCTGTGGTAATGATGGTCTCAAATCTAAGGAAAACAGAGTCCAAATCAATTAGCCACAGCTAGACGCAGGGGACAGTGGCAAAGTATTTTCCCCCAGTTCATCTCCTTCGGATAGAGGCAGTTGCCTTCAGTTAGGTTAAGAATTGGCTTGGATTTGACATTAAGAAATAAGGAACTTTGATGAAGCTAATCCAAACTTGACATATGAATCTCACCAGATTTTATTTAAAAACTTTTGTATGAAGAATTTTGTTTGCATGGATTTTTTTTTTTTTTTTTAAATTCATTTAAGAGAGTTTAGTGGAAAGAGCATTGTTCTGGAGCTCATGAAGCTTGAGTTTGCTTTCCCATTAACTTATCAGGCCAAGACAGTTTTCTGTCTGCAGGCATCATTTTCTTTATCTATTAAATAAGGATATTGAGCTAGTTAACCTCCAAGTTTCCCTTTAATTTTGCAATTCTAGGAAATTAAACAGCCTATCTTCTCTGATGGTATCATTTTATAACTTTGAATTAATTTAAGAGAAACTGTGTAGAGCTGACAAATAGTGCTCAGACCACCATATTAATGCTTCCATTATGAAAGGAAGAGAGAGAGAAGGACTGTGATTTCAGTGTGGTAGGAAGCTCCCATATGATAAAAACTCCTCCAGTTCAGGCTGGCACCCCCCTTTGCCACTTACTATTTTAGGAAATTACCTAGAGCACTGAGAATTTAAATGATCTGCCCAGGGCCACCCAGCCAGGATATATGAAACCCAAGATTTCTTGGCTTCTTGACCAACACTGTCTACCTCAATGTTGTATCTTACCTAACTAATTTTAAAGAGGGAGTTAAGAAACCAAATCAAAAAGTTTATCCTTAATTTTCTCAGATTTCTTTATTAACAATTTGAGATAATGTTGACACTCTATCCAAGAGCTACTTCTCACATAATTATTATATTACCAGCATCCCCAAAACTCTTTAGGTTTTGATTCTCTAGCCAAGTCACAACAGGGAGAACAGTTTCTTCTGATGGCGTGTTATGTCATCAGTGATCAAACTTTATATCTGAGTTTCCTTTACAACTGAGAGCAAAGATATATTAGAGTAGGGCCTTTAAGGGACTTCTTGCATAGTGACTCAGATTTATTTCTTTGAGATGATAAACTACTTTTCTAGGATCAGAGGTGCCCAGAAGTAAAGGAATGAATTCAATTTTGAATTGTTGAATGTTTAGGCTGTAAAAGAGAAGGCACAGGATGGGAGAAGGGGAGGGAAGAATCACTGTCTCCATATATTTAGAGGCTTGTTATTCATATAGAAGACAGATTTGACAGAATTGTTTAGCTTGACTTCAGAAAGAGGAACCAGCAGCAATGGACAGAAGGTACAGGGATGCAAATATTGCCTTTTTGAAAAAGGAGTAAAGCTTAATAATCATGAGGCATCTAAAAGTGGACTATGCTGCCTCTAGAAGAAGAGAATTTCTATCCCTAAAGATCTTCCAGTGGAGGCTCATTGATAGATTTGCTAAGTATGCTCCTTGGGGGGTATTCCTGCTCAGGCTTTTTTGGTGAGATGAACTCAGATATTTCCAAAGTGGGGGGAACCCTTTAAGACTGAAGTTTTTGATTCTGTGGCCTCATTTAAATCCTGTTTAATTCTCAGATTCTAAAGGCTTTGATGTGCATTAATAAATTTGTGATCTCATCAATGTGATAAATGACTGGGAATGAAAGAATGCAAAGTAATTTATTATATAGCTGTGATG
This sequence comes from Macrotis lagotis, assembly GCF_037893015.1. Classification (NCBI taxonomy): domain Eukaryota; kingdom Metazoa; phylum Chordata; class Mammalia; order Peramelemorphia; family Peramelidae; genus Macrotis; species Macrotis lagotis. The sequence continues at coordinate 268,713,515 of NC_133660.1, forward strand.
TGCCAGGCAAAATTTTAAGTTTGGAGATATAAATGGAAAAAATGAGACTATCTCTTAACCCTTTAGGAGCTTATATTCTTATGTAGCCCTCAAGGACATATTATGTAGAAGAGTGGTGACCAGAGAGGAGTATCTGAGGAGTCACAGGGATGGTAATTAGAATTATAGGGCAGTCCATTGGAAAATGTTTTTCAGAAGAACAAGGGGTGTTTAGATGATTGGAAGGGATGTGAAAGTGAAGCATGGTCTGCTATGGAGTTGGGTACCAGCTCCATAAGAGTGAACTAGGTAAGTTTGGATTCACTCAGAGAACTTGTAAGAAATAGAACCCAGACTGACAGATGATTAGATTAATTTCCTCAGAGATATTAGGGACATGAATTCTGGAGGTCAAGAGGAATATGACAGTGGCAGCAAATAGATGACAAGAGAGCCAGTGATAATGTAGGTCACAGTCTGTCCTTGCCTTTTTTTCTTGATTCTAAAAGATAGAAATATTATCAATAAAGGGGAATCAATGTGGGAAAAGTGCAAACCTTGATGGAACTGAATTTGTTTCTTCCCTTCCCTTCCCTTCTACCCTTTAAAAATTATTAGAAGACCAAACTCATGAAAATGTCTCTCTAGAAGAATGACAGAATATAAGATAGCACAGCTATAAGTATGTGGCAAAATGGATATGGGGAAGATTTAAAGACCTTTATAAATGTTTTCCTAGCTGGAGTTTTAACTGAATTTACCACTAGCCACTAGATTATGATTTGATCATCATTTTAGGATTTTGTTGCAAATAATTAAGAAAAAAATGAGAAACTTCTATGATCCCATACCCTCAGTGTTTCTTCTGATGTCTCTTTTGTGCTATGATAGACACTAAGTTGTTTGCATTGCCTGTTTTCACATTCCATCTTGAGTCACTGTTTAAAACAAGAAGCTATGTTTGGTATGTACAGAAGGCACAGATGGTGACTAATTTAGCATTCAGGAAAACTTTGTAGAATGTGAAGAGAAAATAAGTTGGTTGTGTTCCCAAAATCACACTTTTTTTGGTGCCAACCTGTGGAAGAAAGCAGAAAGAAAAGGAAGTGAGGACTTCTGGTCTTGTGACCTTTAAGCATTTTCTCTTGTCCCCAGTAACATTCAACACAGTCACAAAAAAGGGAATTCTTTCCCAAGGAGAGAGCAATCATGGTTGTTTCTAAGGACAGGTAACCCAAGAAAGTAACAACTTTATCAACTAGAGAACACATTCTTAAAGCAGTCAGTGGGGGCCTCTCCCCCACCAGCCTCATCCTCTGGAGGGGTGACAAACTTACTGGAAGATATTAGGTTGGGATCCATTAAGGTATTTCCCTCCTGCTCTAGACTCTGCTGGCCAACCTCAACACTTCTTTCCTCCAGCATCATGTTGCACATAAACTGTGACCATCAACTCTCCCCAAGCATTTGAGGTGGAGATGATGACAAGGGGAAGAGGGAAAGATCATCAGGTTTTCTACTTCCTGGATCAGCCTTAATTTAGGGAATCCCAAGGCTATAGGAACTGTGCCCAAAATGCCCACCTTGTCTTCCCTCAGTTCTTTGTGGCTAGTGCTAATTCATCCCTGATAGAGCTAAAGAGTAGAGAGGACCAGGGCAAGGGACCGATATGTGCAGCTTCAAGAGCAACTGAAGAAGGCCTCAGAATCCATTTGGAACCAGTCTCTCCAGAAGCTACTTAGGACAGGGACTAATGCTAGTGATATATAGATTCTTCTGCATGAGAGGACACTGAGGCAGCTTTGACATCTAGCTTTGATGATAAAGCCTCCATCAAGTTGAGCGGAGTCAGAAAGCAAGCACCAGGGGATATAAGGGAAAAAAGATGAAAACCACTAAAACCACTCTCTGGGGGAGAGAAAAGTAAATTTAAAAACTAGAGTACTAATAGATAGATCAACAGATATAAAGATCAGAAGATGGGATAGTTACCAAACATCCAAGAAACTGCATACCTCTCTAAATAAATATTGCAAGATAGAAGAAACAGAACCGACACATTTGATGAAACACAAAACTCTATACATTCCCAAGAGAGCATGAAACCATAGCAGAATGTTCCAGAATGCCCCAAGAATGAGATCAGAATCTTGATAGAAGGAAGGAACAATGCATGGCAGAATTTATGGCCTGCACAGAAGAAATCATTTTAGCTGAGTAGAAAAGCTTGAATCCTCAATGGCAAGTCTCTTGAAAGTAGGAAAAAAGAGGACATGAAACTGAGAATGTAAATACACAAGTGAAGGACAATTTGGAAGAAAAGCCAAGAGCAGTAATGTTAGAAGCACATGTGATCTCAATACCAGCCTAATCTTCAATACAGATTTCATAGAGAAGTTCAGGATTTTAGGCCTATCAGAGAAACATTATAATGTGAGAAATCATACAAGAACATTACCCAGAACTGGAGAATTCAGAAATTCCCTCTCCCTCTTCCCTCCACTTTCCTCTTCTTTTCCTTCCCCCTCCCTGCTCCCTTCTCCCTCCCCTCCCCTCCCCTCCCCTCCCCTCCCCTCCCCTCCCCTCCTCTTCCCTTCCTTCCTAAATTCTGAAAGAATATGCATATCTCCTAGGGGGAAAAAAAAAAACCAAAAGTAACTTGGACTGCCAACTCCAAAGCATAGTGGATACATTTAACAGTTCTAAAGGCAAACAACAAATAATGCAAGAGGACAGAAAAAAGGCCTTCAAATATGAAAGAAAGGAAATATAATAACCTAAATAAGTAGTGAAATAAATGACTACATCTCAAGAAACTGCTAAAAATAATAAACAAGAAGAGAGGAACAACACCTATTGAGTCAAAACAACACAGGGCCCATATAGAGGTGGCTTTCTAAAAGTACACAGTAATAAAGAACAAAAAGGGCAAAATTTATAGAGACAGACAAAGTTAGAATAGAATTGAGATATCCTGGACTAAATCTCCTAGCCTCTCCTTCCTTTCCATGTGAATCACCATATTTATGTAAGACTAAATTGCAGAATTGAAAGACAACTGAAAGGAATTTATGATATATCCTAATCTAGTTTGTGAGTACAAAAAAAGGAAAGCTAATTCCTGGTCTCTTAGTAAGAAGCAGGACCATAAGACAGTGAGTGAAGTGGCAAAAGGAGGGATTCAAACAAAGGAAAATAAAAAGGGAAATTTTGATTTAACTGAGGGGAGGAGTCCCACTGAAGAATATCCTCATGGAGGCAAGAGCTAGTTTGTAATGAGAAATGGGTTCTTACCATGGGCTCAGTTGGGGTGGGCCTGGAAAGGGGAGTTCATGTTTGGGAACACCCCCCCCCCCCAAAGAGAGAGAATATAGTCCCTCTAAGGGTAGCATGACATCTTAAGAGAAGGGAAGTCAGAGTCCTGGGATCAACTGGCATATGTCATTGCATTGCAGGAAAGTCAATCAATCCACAAATATTTCAGTACTTTGCAAGTGTCAGAATATGGGCACACATAAAAGCAGAAGTTGGCTGGGGCACTGGAGGAGGGTGGGTGTGGGGTTGTAGTATGTTTCACTATGTCTACATGAACCAGTAACCACTGGGCCCATTCTGTCCTAGAAGAGGTCCAGCCTTCAGGGAAACTGCCATTAAAAGGCAATTAGAAAGTGACTAATGGCGGGTGGGGTGGTGGAGATAAATTACCAGAAATCTTAAAAGGAAGAAAATGCAGGTAAAAGTTTTGAGCACAATCAGATAAATCAACCAGGAAGAAGATAATAACAGAAGATGACCTCCAGGACATCAAAATGAATCCAGGCTTGCTTATTCATATGCATTGCAAGATAAAGAAAGATAAGATAAAAGGAAGAGACCCTTTGGATTCCTAAGAGAATGTGGAACCACAGTATAATACCCTTGAATAGTTTTAGAAAGTCCAAATCATGAAACCAGAATTTCAGGCTTGCACAACAGAAATAGTTGGCAGAAATGAACTGCTTGAATACATGGTAGCAAGTATTTCCAAAGAAATGAAAGTGAAAACAATTACCTGAGAATACAAATACACAGAAATAAAGGATACCCTGAAAGAAGCACAAAACAAGAATATTATAAAAACACGTGAACTTTGTAAATAAAGCAAGTCTTAAAGTGACAACTGAAGGATCATAGATCTTCCCCAAAATATAGCAATTAGAAATATATAATCTATACACACACCCATAAATATATATATATATATACACACATATATATGTATGTACATAGATATGTATAAAAAGATCTCAGTGAAAGAAAAATATTTAAGAAAATTGTCTATTACTTCTGAAAACAGAAAACAAAGTACCAAATTGAAAGAATACACAAATTGCCTCTAGAAAACAAAAATAAATGGAAAGTCAGAAACAAGCATTTAGTGATTACTATATATCAGACACTGCAATACACTTTAGAAATATTATTTCTTTTGCTGCAAACCACAAGAAACATAGTAATTAGTTCTAATAACAGAAAGAATTCTTCAAGAGTCTAGGAAAAGGTCTAGGAAAAGATCTTTAAATATGAAGGAAAGGTTTTTGAATAGCAGGATCATCAGGTGCTCACCAGAAACTAAAGATAGAAATGGAATAATGCATTTCTTTTATTTATTTATTTGTTTGTTTGTTTGTTTATTTATTTAGGTTTTTTGCAAGGCAAATGGGGTTAAGTGGCTTGCCCAAGGCCACACAGCTAGGTCATTAAGTGTCTGAGACTGGATTTGAACCCAGGTACTCCTGACTCCAGGGCTGGTGCTTTATCCACTGTGCCACCTAGCCTCCACTGGAATAATGTATTTCAAAAATTGTGGGCCTCAAGATGAACCCCTAAGAGACATCCCCTGCAGACCTCATCCATGTTAAATGATGGAGGTTCAATAAAAGAAAGGCATTTGAAGCATTTCTACAAAAAACAAACAAACAAAACCTAAACAGATTATTTGCTTTGCAAACTTCCCAGACTAGAGAAACATAAGAAAGGTAAACAAATACAGCAACCAAGTAATGAAATTATCCCCTAGAAGAAAGACAAAAACAAACAAACAAACTAGAAAGACTCCTATGAAGTAAGAAATAGCATTAGGGAGGAACAAATAAGAGATTTCTTTCTAAAAGTATTCAATGCGTTAAGGAAGAACCTAACTAAACCTAACTAAAAAAATTACTACAGGAGGGCTCCGGTGGAAGATGAACAAATCTGAAACATCAGTTTTTTTTGAGATTAAACTGGGGAAGGGAAGGCTCATAAAAGGGGATAAGACAGAAGATCAAGAAGAATATGTGATGTGCCCTGAGTGAGGCAGTGGAAGACAATGAAAGGACAATGATTCCTATAAACTTTCAGGAAGAAAGGGGCTATGGGAGAATGGATAGGGTTACAAAGGAGAGATAGAAGAAGATCACTAAGAAGCTGAAGGGAAAGAGAAGGGGGATTTTATTTAACTTGCATTAAAAAAAATGAGAAAGAATTCCATAACTAGAGAAAGAGACAAAAGAAAAAGGAATTAACAAGTTAAGGGCAATTATAAAATTAGGTGAAATGGTAGCAAATAGAAGGGTGAAGTGGCTATAGGATGATAGGAAGAGATCTACACAGTAGGATTTTGCTTTAATGTAGATTAAGCAAAAATAATGGGAAACACAGTACTTTCTTTAAAGGGAAAGAATAGGAAAATCCCAAGTCAGAAAAAAATAAAACAACATTAGAGACAAACAGAGGACAATATATATACCTAATTCCCATAACTTTAAATGCAATCAGGCAAAAGACAGTGGCAGATTGAAGAAGACAAAACCCCACAAAAACTCTTGCTTTCAAGAATCACACTTTAAAAAGTAATACATAAGCAATAAAAATGAGTGGCTGGAACAAAATTTGCTTTTGAAAAACACAAGTTCTCAAGAAGCAGGAGCTGTAGTCATATTATCAAACAAACCAAAAGCAAAAATTCACAGCAAACATAAAGAAACTACATAATACCAAAAGGAGGTGTAGATGATGAATCAATATCAGGTTTATGTACTTCAAATACTATAACATCTAAATTCATAAAGAAAAGATTAACTGAATTACAAGAAGACATAATACAGTCACGTCGGGAGGCTTACTGTCCCTTTCTCAGTTTTGAACAAATTTAACAAATAGATAAACAAGGGTGAAAATATAGAATTGAACTAATTGTGAAAGTCTTAAAAGTCTTAAATTGGTCTGCTAAAGAATCTATATATTTGTGTACTATATATATAAATATTTCTGCATATGTGTGTGAGTGTATATATATATATATAATATATATGTATGTATGTATATATATATACAAAAATATATGTGGGCAGCTTGGTGGCTCAGTGGATAGAGCACTAGCCCTGGAGTCAGGAGGACCTGAGCTCAAATTTGACTGCAGATACTTGATACTAGCTGTGTAAGTCACTTCACCCTGACTGCCTCCCATCCAGGGCCATCCCCAATCATTCTGATCTATATGTGGGCCACTGGACCCAGATGGCTCTGGAGGAGAAAGTGAGGTTGGTGACTTAGCCCGGTCTCTCCTCACTCAAATCCAGTTCATATTCTTGTCTTAGCATCACCTCCCTGGTGTCATGGTCTTCTTTGAGAATGAAGGACAAACAACAACACTGCATATGTACATACTTACATATATCTCAGTATGTCATTTACAAAAATTGACTTTGTATTAGGGCAGAGAGCTATAGCAAATAAATATAAAAAGGCAGAAATAGTAAACACATTATTTATATATCACAATTCAACCAAAATAGGAATCAGTTAAAAGACTACAAGAAAAAGATCCAGACTCTTATGGAGACTTAACAATGAAATCCAAAATAATGGGTGGGTCAGAAAACAGTCATTGAAACAAGTGACAATTTTGTAGAAGAAAATTATAATGATCAAATAAACATGAAAAAATTTCCAGAATGCAAGTAAATCAGTCCTCAAGGGAAAAGTCACACATAGACTGACAAAGTAGAACTGAATGTTACTTTAAAAAATTTAGTCAACAAATAAATAAACCCCCCAAAAGTATAAAGGAGGAGACATTGAAAATTAGATGAAAAAGATGAAACTGAAAACCAGAAAGACCATAGAATGATAAAACTAAAATTTGGTTCATTGAAAAGATGAAAAAAGTTGATAAATGTTTATCTAAGCTTATTAAAAAGAACATGACAGAAAATCAAAATAACAAAAGATCAAGGTGAAATCATAATAAAAGTAGGAAAAATAAAAAGAATGATTAGAACCTACTTTGCAGTCATCCATTAGCACAACTGAGAATACAAAAGCATTAGAGAAATTTCAGATAACCCAAACTAGCTGAGTATTATTATAGAGGTTTAAATTATCCAGTCTTACAAAAGAAAATGGAAGTAGTTATAAAGGAACTATTACAAGGGAAAAAAGAAACTTATTTCTAATGAATTCACAGGATGATTCTATCAAACTTTAAAGAACAGTTATTACCAATACTACACATTATTCTCAAAAGTTGATAAATAAAGCACTCCAATAATTGTAGACTGCTATTAATTAGTACTAATTATAAAATCTTAAATAAGATCTTATCAGACTCCATCACTTCAGTGGAGAAATTATTTATTATGATCAAATTGAATTTACACTAGGAATATAAAAATGGTTTAACATTTGGAAAGCAATCAGCATAATCATATTAAAAGCAAAAACTTCTAAAAAACCACATTATTTTCACAATTCATGTAGAAAAACTTAAACTAAAAATTCTATAAAACAAATATGATAGTAAAGCAAGACTGCTAACTCTCTGCTATATGATATTGTTTTCTAAATACTTGCAGTAGCAAGAAGAAAGAAAAAAAATTAAAGACATAAAGATAGGCGAAGGAGTAGATAAAAATTGTCCCTATTTACTGATGACATGATGGTTTACTTAGAAATTTCTAGGGAATAAGAAAGACTATGGATAATTCATAGCTCAAACAGAACTTTAAGCAAAATATAAAATAAACTTATAAAAATCAACAGCATATTTTATATAACACAATCCAAGAAGTGATAAAAAAGGAAATCACATACAAAATAACTCCAAATGCATCAAATATTTGAGTGTCAGTTCTTCCAAAGCACACAAAATACTAGAATAGATTCAGTTACAAAATGTTCTGTAAAGAAATAAAGCATAACTGAATAGCTGGAAGAATATTGAGTTCTCATGACTGAAACTATGCCAAAACAATTAAAATGACAATGATATCAGTTATTTTATAGTTTAATGCTAACAATCATACTATCAAAGGAATACTTTACAGAATTAAATAAAATAATAACTAATTTCATTTGGAGAAGCAAAAAATCTTAAATATCAAGGGAAATAATACAAAAATGTAGGAATGTCATTTTCAGGCCTCAGATTATATTAAGCAGCAGTCATCAGAACTATTTGTTATTGGTTAAAAAAAAAAGAAGCGAATCAGTGGAACATAACAAACAGGGCTCAAGCTGAAACAATGGAATTCAATAACTCAGTGTTTGATAAACTGAAAAATGTAAATTATTTAGGAAAGAAGTCTCTCTTTGATATAGACTACAGGGAAAACCGGAAAGCAATCTGGCAGCAATTAAGCTTAGATCATATTCATTATTCCATAACACAATCAAAATTGATATATGTGTTCTTAATACTAAAGATATTTTTTAAAATTAGAAAAGAAACAGATGATATCTTTCACATTTATGGATAGAAAATTTTTCTTAACCAAGCAAGGGATATAGGCATTTATAAAAATTTAAGATAATTTTGATTATATGAAACTTAAGTACTTTTGTATAAGCAAAATTAATGCAACTCAAATAAGAAGGGAAGTGGTTAAATTGGAAGTATATTTTTATGTATCTGCATACATGTTATATGCACATTAAAAAACAAATGTCATTCCCCACTTGTTAATTGGTCAAAGAATATCATTGAACAATTCTTTAAAAGAATTGCAACTCACTTTGACAGTTGAGATTTTGGGGTACATTAAGTCCTTTCTCCTATCTTCCTCTTGTCCCCTTTTTTATGCACCTTCCTATTTTGTAATTTTGTTTCATACACACTTGCATGTAGAAAGGGTTTATGAAGTTGCTATCTTGTTAGTTTTTCTGCCGTGTTCCTTTTTTAAAAGTGTTATTTATTTTAATTTAGAAGCTTAGTCTATTAGATCTCAGGTCTGTTTCTCTACCATAATTGCTAGTTTACTTCTGTTTTTTACCCTTGTCTCCTCCTAAACATTTAAAAATAAGTATCTTAATGGTTTATTTTTTGTTATTTTGTTATTGCCCTTGGTTGCTGTATTTATTTACCCTTCTTGTATTTCTGTTATCTGGGGTGTTGAGAAGCGCATCATCTATCCAGGTCTGATTCTCCTTCAAGTAATGTTTCAAATGCCTTTTTTTAAAATCAGATGTTCAGTATGTTTCATTTGAGGTTAGGCTCAGACTTGCAGAGTAAGTCACTACATCTTCAGCCTTCCCTCCTGCAATTACTCATGGATGCAGAATGGACTTGCATTATTTGAATTTCCTTTGCTTTTCATTTGTAAGTCTTTCCTCTCATTTCTTGAATTTGTTGTGTTGGAGGAATTTGTTTAACTTCACTATTAGATCTTGAAGTTTGCTTTCTAGGACTTTTTTCCTGGAGGAAATCTGTTGCTACTTTGTTTTCTGCATTCAGAAGTTTGGGTTAGTTTTCTTATATTTCTTGCATTGTGGTGTTCAGTTTTGTTTTTTTACTTGTATTCTTCTGGAAGCTCTATTATTTTTTAAGTTGTCTCTAGATATCCTGTCTTCTAGATTAATATGTTTGGGTATATGGAAAGCATCCTTTCTTTTGTTGTTATTGCTTTTTTGTTTCTCGTCTTCCTAATTTCCCCAATTTATATTTGTGTTCCCAATCAGTCATCCTCTTGTCTTTCTTTTGATGAGACTTGCCACCATTGATTCAAGTTTTTTAATTCTGCTAATGATTTCTTCTGTTCAGGTCATAAATTCTGCTTTCACAATTACAAACAGTATAGGAACAATGTGCTGTTGATTCCTTTCTCATTTCAGAATCCTCATTAAGTGTTGATTTGAGATTTTACTCTCTTTTTTGTTTTGTGTTATGGTACTTATTCATAGATGCATGTACTCTGTTACTTGATCTGGAGGCCATATTTCCTTGTACTATTAATATTTCCCCCTGTTGATTTATTTGCTTATGCCCCAAATCTTTGAATTCTCTTTCTCCTGATATATTTGATCATTTTAGTTGTTTTAGTTGTTTTTTCCCCTTGTTATTTACTGATGACCTCCCAAAAGCCTGGACTGCAAAGCCATCTCAACCTCCATTCACACCAAGCAGTTTGCCAGTTTCAGTCGCTGCCCCAAGTTATTTCTGAGGGAACCACAACTGGCCCCAATTGCACTCTGGGCTCTTTCCCTTAGGCACAGTGAAGCACCACATTGCTCCGCCTCCCCCACATGTGTGTCCTGCCTTCAGCTCTCTGACCCAGCTGCCCAGAGTCCTGCCAAGTTGCTGTTGCCATGTGGTCAAATTTCTGCCATTTAGAACTTGACTTTCCAGCTTTGTTACATAGATGGACCCACGCACACTTCCTCTCATCCTCCATTCTCTGGCCAAGCTCTACTGTTGCTCAGAGCACTATCCTGTTGCTATTGCAATCTGAACAGATTTCTGCCATTTGGATCTGTGTGTTCAGAGGGGAAGTGGGCTGAGGTGTAGAGTTGAGTTTGGATGCAAGCATGTGGGTTGACTTATATGGCCCCATGGCTAAGATCATGCTAACTGGTTGAGGCGGGGGGGCTAAGGGAACACAGAGTAACCTTCTCTGTCATTACTGTGTTTCCCCTAAAAATAAGCCCTAGCATGATTTTTTCCAGGATAATTATAATATTATAATTATAATAACTATAATATTAGTCCTACCCCCAAAATAAGCCCCAGTTAAGATCATCAGCCAGAAGAATGCATTTAGTATGTCCATTGCAACACATGATGGACATATTGAATTTTAAAATAATAGAATTCATATAAAATTAAATAAAAATAAATTGTGTTATTGACATTAATACTTAAAATAAATGATAATATAAATTACAATTAATTGTTTGAAAATATCCAAGCCAGGAGCCTTTGGACAAGAAGTGAACACCCATGTCAACAGATGAACTGGAAACTTATTGCTAAATGACCAGTGCACATGAAAAAAAGGTGCACATGTGATAAAAAAAAACCGACCTGTAATCATCACTAAAGGCAAGAAAGATAAGATTGAATGTGTCTCTGGATTTTATGTTCCTGAAACTGAAAAGCCTGGTCTAAACAAGCAGCTATAAGGAAGCAGGTCCAATATTGTCACTTGTTTTGTGAGGTGGCCAGAAAGGTCCACTTGTCTGAGATTTAGCTGGCACTCACTGTGCTATAGAACCTCTTTCCAGAGAGAAGAATAGATCAAATAATGATTCCCACAGACAGCTCCTGAAACTAAGACTCTGATGTGACTTTTGGAGCAAAAATTAATATAAGGCCTGGTCTTATTTTCAAGGAAATAGGTAGTTCATTAAGTTTTTTTTTTAACCTTGTTTGTATTCTTAGTATCTGCCCTAATTTATATAGACAACTAAAAATTGCTTCTATCTATCTCCGGTACATAATTCTTATTTTGGAAAGGTTTAAGAGATTATGAGGATTAGAGAAAATATCTAGTCCTCCATCTTATTGGTTATGTGACCTAGAAAGACTCTTCCATAATCTTTCATACAATTCCCCACCCCCAATCTTACTTCCCTCCCCACCTACAGAAAGCAATGTCAGTCTTTACTTTGTTTCCATGTTGTACAGTTGATCCAAATTGGATGTGATGAGAGAGAAATCATATCCTTAAGGAAGAAAAATAAAGTATAAGAGATAGCAAGATCAGACAGTAAGATATCTGTTTTTTTCCCCTAAATTAAAGGGAATAGTCCTTGAACTTTATTCAAACTCCACGGTTCTTTCTCTGGATACAGATGGCATTCTCCATTGCAGAGAGCCCCAAATTGTCCCTGATTGTTGCCCTGATGGAATGAGCAAGTCCATCAAGTTGATCATTGCCCCCATTTTGCTGTTAGGGTGGACAGTGTTTTTCTGGTTGTGCTCATCTCACTCAGCATCAATTCTCTTATGAAAATCCTTAAGTACAGTGAGAGGAGATAAGGGAGCAATCACTGAACTGGAACTCAAGGGAGGCATCATGAAGGAAGTAGCCTTTGAGAAATTTTTCAGATGTCAATAGGTAAAACTGAGATAGAAGACTAGATCCACCTCAGAAAGGTTGGAGCATACCTTAGGGGTGGCGAGTAGTTTAAACTATCTACCAAGAAGCTCAGACTTGATTCAGTGAATATTACCCTTCACAGTTTTTGAGCAGTGGACGGGGCAACAGTTGCTTAAACAGGGAGTTCTTATGTCCCAACTTAGGGAATGGGGAGCCAGTCATCACTTTGTGATGACACTTTATCTAAGGCACAGAATGCAGATGGAGGCATCACGCACTTAGCCAAGACTTAAACTGGAGCTCATTCAAAGGGCAGAGCAGCAATATTGCTTAAGGGAATGGAAGAATTGATTTATGGAGAATTTTCAAAAGCCAAACCCCATATAGCTTGGCTAAGGAACAATAGAGCAGACAGAATGCTAATATACCCACCACTTGCTTACCAAAGCAATGGGAAGATCATTTAAGCCTGGAGTACAAAAATAGAAGGGAACATAGAATTATCAATGGAACAAAAATCAGAAAATCCAGGCCAAAAATATCTGGCAGTAAGTTCCAAGGAGCAATCTCACCTCTGTTAAATGGGGGAATTGGGACAAAAATCAGAAAATCCAGGCCAAAAATATCTGGCAGTAAGTTCCAAGGAGCAATCTCCCCTCTGTTAAATGGGGGAATTGGGTAGGATCTCTAGGGTTCTGATATTCTGGGTTCTAAGCTCTTGTCTAACCCTTGTCTAATATTTTATATATGAGATCCCTTCCAATTCTGATATTATGTTTTCATGTCCCTTCCAGTGCCAACATTCCCATGTGCTTTTCAGTTCTGACTTTCCATTCTGTGGTCCTTTTCAATTCTGATTCTATGAGCAGATAATCCAGCGAGCACCTAGGGATGATGGTTGAATCCTATTCCATGGGAAAATTATTAGAATTTTGCTGAATAAAATAGCTAGTTGCAAAGTGCTTTAGAATCTTATCTCATGGGCAGCTAGGTGGCACAGTAGATAGAGCACCGGCCTGGAGTCAGGAGTACCTGGGTTCAAATCCGGCCTCAGACACTTAATAATTATCTAGCCAGATGGCCTTGGGCAAGCCATTTAACCCCGTTTGCCTTGCAAAGACCTAAAAAAAAAATAGAATCTTATCTCATGTTATTCTCTCAGTAGTTACAGAAGGTTGGTGCTGTACCATTGCTATCCCCATATTACAGATGAGGAACCTGAGGCAGTCAAAGATTAAATGAATTCATAGTTAAATATCTGTGGTAGGATTTGAACAAAGGGAAACTAGATTGAATCCACTGAGAAGTTCCTGACTCTCAGGAATGGAATACAGAGCCAATTAAGAAGGTTCCTTTCCTCTTCGTTGCCTGGGACTCAAGTAATCTTGAGCTTAAGTTAAATTCCCAGGATTTGGGGGCCAGCATTATTTATTTCACTGGAAGAAAACATTGAGTCCACTCTCTGATTTAAATGGGTCATGTTCTCACTTGGAAAGGAAGGGAAGGGAAAGCAGGGATGTAACTTTTCTTCTCCAGTTCTCAAATCAGGAACTGTGGATTGATCTTCTCTGGCCCTGCGTGTCTCTTGACTTGTTTGACAGGCTTTAGTGAGCTACCAGATGTTGAACTGCTCCTCTGCCAGTGATAATTTATTTATCTGTTTATGCATTTTACCAGGAAAGTATCTATTGAGTTCTTGATACTTATTTGCAAGTGACTCCTGGGGGAACAGTAGCAGCATATAGTGTTACCAGAATGTTTGATTTTTTTCCCTTAAAGTTCATCTGCTTTTACTTCAGCACTAAGGAGTTGGGAAACACAGAGCAATTCACCCCTTCACCCTTCCCCCATCCATGAGAGTTTAAAACATGTGGTCGAAACTTAGAGCCACACAAACTTGGCTGGGTAAAGCAGGGTATCTCTCTCTTTTTTTTCCCTTTTAAACTTTGATCTTCATTTTCATCATAAAAAAATATTAGTAGCACTCAAGTGTTGAACATTTTTCACTTGGGAGAAGTTAAATTCTTTGAGTTAATGTTGGTTATAAAATCAAAACTTAATGTGTGTTCCAGTCACATTTTTCCCCCCAAAGCTCTTTGCCTTGTTTTTGTTGTTGAGTCGTTTTTCAGTAGTGTGTCTGATTGTTCATGATCCATTTGGGCTTTTCTTGGCAGATACTGGAGTGGTTTGTCATTTCCTTCTCCAGCTCATTTTGAAGATGAGGAACTGAGGCAAACAGGCTGAAGTGACTTGCCCAGAGTCACACAAGCTAGTAAATGTTTGAGGTCAGATTAAATTCAGGAAGTTGAGTCTTCTTGGCCTGGGACTCTATCCATTGTGCCACTTAGTCACTCTGTTGACTGTGGGAGAAGAGACTTTATACTTGACAAGGTGATAGCCTTGTGACAATGATCTTTGACATACCACTTAACCTTTCCTAGACCCCCCCCCATAAAAACCCAAGTTCTAATCCTACCCTATATACCTACTGACTGTGTGATCCTGGCCAGATCACTTGGCCTTTCAGTCCCAATTTCTTCGTCTGTAAAATAGAAATAATAATAGCAGGATTGTGGTGAGGATCAAGTAAAATAACATGTATAGAGCATTTTCCACACCTTAAAGTGCTCTAAGAAGGGGATCTGCTAGTAGTATTGGGCAGCTCAGCAGCTTGCTAGCTCAGTAGATAGAGTTCTGGGCCTGGAATCAGGAAGATTGAGTTTAGATCTGGCCCAAATACTTCCTAGCTGTGAGACCCTGAACAAGTCACTTAACTTCTGTTTGCCTTAATCCACTGGAGGCAAGTGACAAACTACTTCAGTATTTAGTATTGGCATGCTACTATGGTCTTCAGGGTCATGAGTCTGAGATGACTGAACAAGAACAACAAATATTAGTAGTAGTAGTAGTAGTAGTAGTAGTAGTAGTAGTAGTAGTAGTAGTAGTTGCAGTTGTAGCAGTAGTAGCAGCAGCATTTGTAGTTGTCGTAGTAGTAATCATAATGAAATATTACTCAAGATAAAGTAAGTTATATAATATTTCATGATAATTATGTGGTCACAAGACTGAAGCACCTCAGTGGTCATTTGGTTAATGCTTTTGTCATCTGCCTATTGGCACAAACCCCCAGATCACATATGTGCCAAGCAATAAAAATCTCTCGAGTTTGATTGGAATCAGATGTTTGACTTGAACTGTCTAAAGTGACCTTTTGATTATAAAAATGAGTGTCTCTCTCCCTCGATCTGGTCTCTACATATGCTTGGACCTCATTAGAGGATTTTAGGGAGTGTCTCAGCAAGAGGTTCTTTCCTTCTGACTATGGCTCCGCTGTGCTATCTAGGGATAGTTTGTCTCCAGGTCAGCCTAAACATTTACAAAAGATTAGGTTCTCAAAAGTCTCATGCATCATCACGGCCAAAGAATTCATCACCTAGTAACTTAACCTCTTGATGATGGAGCTTTCTGTCCCTGAAACCATACATGAAGCTTTTCCAAATTGGCAGAACTTACTTGAACTTTAGATTTTTGAGAACCCAAGATCTCTTCTTTGTAATGTGGCAAAGCAACAGAATGAAACATTTACACAGTTAAGGTAAAATAAACATTAGTTTCTCCAAGGAAAAGCACATCAATTTATAGACTTATACCTAAAAAAAAAAATACCTTGTAGACTTAATAATCCTGCCTCATTTCTGAGAGTGTTTGAGTTTGTTAGTAAGAGCCTGTATTTTGGAGATCCCTTCTGGCTGGCCCTTATCTACCAAGTATGAGGCCACAACTCACACAAAATCTAGCAAGGTGGAGTAGTTAATGGAAGATTTTCATGTTTCTACATCTTACTTGGTTAATTGATTATCGAATGAGAGAGCATCCTGATTAAGATCCAGGAGTTAGGCCAAGGGACCATTCTGTGCTAAGTTCAGACTCTACCCTAAAAGCCCAGTTGGATCTAAGCCATCGTTGGGCCTGCATTTTCCTCTCACCTTGCCATGCTCAGTACCCTGACAAGTCTGAGCTTCATGGAATCAGGAGTCTTCCTAGATGATATTGTGGTATTCTTCCACATGAGGCATCCTAAGATTGTAGCTTGTTTGCTATATCTGAGTGGCTGCTGTTCCCTAAAAGTGACCTAATCTAAGCATGATCATAGAATGGCTATTAAAATTTACCTTTTCTAAATACTCTTGATTGACCTTACTCTTTTCAAGTACCTGATGAAGAATTTACCTATCATTTTTTTAAATGCTTTGCATTTTACAATCTCCCCCCCCCCCAGAAGGCAGTCTGATAATCTTTACATTGTTTCCATGCTCTATATTGGTCAAAACTGAATGTACTGAGAGAAAAATATCATCTCCTTGAGGAAAAAATGAAATATTAGAGATAGCAAAATTATGCAGTACATAAGACAACTTTTTTTAAAAATTGAGGTAATAGTCTTTGATCTTTGTTTAAACTCCACAGTTCTTTCTCTGGATACAGATGGCATTCTCTGTCACATATACCCTAAAATTGTCTCTGATTATTGCACTGAGCAAGTCCATTAAGGTTGATCATCACCCCCATGATGCTGTTAGGATGCACTATGTTCTTCTGGTTCTTCGCATCTTGCTTAGCATCAGTTCATACAGATCCTTCCAGGCTTCTCTGAAATTCCATCTCTGCTGGTTTCTAATAGAACAATAGTATCCCATTATATATATATATATATATATATATATATATATACCACAGTTTGTTCAGCCATTCCCCAGTTGATGGACATTCACTTGATTTCCAATTCTTTGCTACCCTTGATGAAGAATTGCTGTCCTCAAAGAGGAGATAGTTTAGACTTTTAACTCAGCCTTAGGAGTGCTCCAGTCTTCAAGGCATAGTGGGAGCATCTCTGAATTAAGAAAACATTAAGGGTCATTCATATTTGAAGACCTAAAGTTAGAATGTTTTAAAAAAAAATGCCTTCTTCCAGGTAGGGAAAGCTCCTTGCCTTTGGCTCCTCTGAAAGATTTTGGGTAATCTGTGAGAACTACTCTACCTACAGCTTGCTTTGATTTATGCACTGAAGACTCATGGGAACAAGAGGAAAAATAGTTGATGCAAACTGCTGCCGCAGTGAGCATTGCTGCAAGAAGATACAAAATACAAGAGAGCAGAGCAGAAGTTCAGGGGGGTACTGAGAGAAGATGCAGTGAAGGTTGACCTCTCCAAACTGTTTGCAAAGCACCCGATCCCCATTGGAGCAAAAAAAGTCAAACAAATATTGAGGGAAGGAAGTCAAATGTGTATGCAAACCATTGGAATAACATCTGATCTTTTTAAAAAGTACCCAGTTGGGAATTACAGTGAAGTGGCACTTTTTTCTTCCCAACTGAGCAAATTCAAACAATGAGTTTAGAATTTGTTTACACAGCTATTGATGAAACATCAAATGTAGGACTGGAGGCCTCCTATCCCAAAGAGGCAGGACTGTGCTTTCTGATAGTACATGGAGTATTGTGCTTATCTGAAGAAGCTAAACTTGAGCCTCTCTCTCTTGATCCTTGCTTGATATAAACAGATAGCATCCTCTCCTTCTCTGGTTCCATCATGCCATCCTCAGTCACACCTTTGGAGGCAGCAGCTTACCTGTCAACTTTGGTAAAGCTTGTCATCAAGAGCTAATAGGCATTAGAAGCTGTCATCTAGTAGAAAAAACATTCAACAAAAAGGATTTATTAAATGTCTACCTGGAACCAAGCTCCTTGTTAGGTGCTGGGGATCTAAAAATAAAATATGAAAGCCCCCTACCCTCATGGAGCTTGCATTCTATTGGGCGAAGTTAGGAGGGGAGATATGGAAATTCAAGACACAGAATATTAATGAATAAATACAAAAATAGCATAAAAAAGTAATTTCACCAGCCACTGATTAGGACATACTTCTGAGAGGAGATTAGTCAGTCAATGAGCCTTGATTAAGTACCTCTATGTATCAGGCCAAAACCAACCCTTGCTCTCACAGGGAGATCACATTCTAATGAAGGAGACAGCACACCACCAATATTTAGATATATATATGCAGGGTAAATAGGAAAGACGGGAGCCACCAGAATGAAGAGGAGATGGGGAAAGCTTTTTTTTTTTTTGCATTTTTTAAAGATTTTATTTATTTTGAGTTTTACAATTTTTCTCCTAATCTTACTTCCCCCCCACCCCCCACAGAAGGCAATTTGCCAGTCTTTACATTGTCTCCATGGTATGCATTGATCCAAATTGAATGTGATGAGAGAGAGATCATATCCTTAAAGAAGAAACATAAAGTATAAGAGATAGCAAGATCAGACAATAAGATATCTGCTTTTTTTCCCTAAATTAAAGTTAATAGTCCTTTGTTCAGACTCCACAGTTCTTTCTCTAGATACAGATGGTATTCTCCATTGCAGAGCACCAAATTGTCCCTGATTGCACTGATGGAATGAGTGAGTCCATCAAGGTTGATCATCACTTCCATGTTGCTGTTAGGGTGTACAGTGTTTTTCTGGTTCTGCTCATCTCACCATCAGTTCATGCAAATCTTTCCAGGCTTCCCTGGATTCCCATCCCTCCTGGGTTCTAATAGAACAGTAGTGTTCCATGACATACATATACCACAGTTTGCTAAGCCATTCCCCATTTGAAGGATGTTTACTTGATTTCCAATTCTTTGCCACCACAAACAGGGCTGCTATGAATATTTCTGTACAATTGATGTTTTTACCCTTTTTCATCATCTCTTCAGGGTATAGACCCAGTAGTAGTATTGCTGGATCAAAGGGTTTGCACATTTTTGTTGCCCTTTGCACATAGATCCAAATTTCTCTCCAGAAAGGCTGGATGAGTTCACAGCTCCACCAACAATGTAATAGTGTCCCAAATTTCCCACAACCCTTCCAACAATGATCATTATCCTTTCTGTTCATGTTGGCCAGTCTAAGAGGTATGAGGTGGTACCTCAGAGAAGCTTTAATTTGCATTTCTCTAATAAGTAATGATTTAGAACAACTTTTCATATGACTGTGGATCACTTTGATTTCCTCATCTGTAAATTGCCTTTGCATATACTTTGACCATTTGTCAATTGGGGAATGTTTTTTTTTAATTTTACTCTGTTTTCTGTATATTTTAGAAATGAGTCCTTTGTCAGAAACATTAGTTGTAAAGGTTGTTTCCCAGTTTACTACATTTCTTTTGATTTTGGTTACAGTGGTTTTGTCTGTGCAAAAGCTTCTTAATTTAATGTAATCAAAATCATCTAGTTTGTTTTTAGTGATGTTCTCCATCTCTTCCTTCATCATAAACTGCTTCCCTTTCCATAGATCTAACAAGTAAACTAGTCCTTGATCTTCTGGTTTACTTATAGTATTGTTTTCTATGTCTAAATCCTGTATCCATTTGGATCTTATTTTGGTATAAGGTGTGAGGCGTTGGTCTAATCCAAGTTTCTTCCATACTAACTTCTAATTTTCCCAGTAGTTGTTATCAAAGAGAGAGTTTTTATCCCAATAGATGGACTCTGAGTTTATCAAACAGCAGATTACTATACTCATTTCCTGCTATTGCACCTAGTCTATTCCACTGATTCACCACTATTTCTTAGCCAATACCAGACAGTTTTGATGACTGATGCTTTATAATATAATTTTAGATCAGGTAGGGCTAAGCCACCTTCTTTTGCACTTTTTTTTCATTAAATCCTGGAAATTCTTGACTTTTTATTTCTCCATATGAATTTACTTACAACTTTTTCTAACTCATTAAAGTAATTTTTTTTGGATTTTTGATTGGTAAGGCACTAAACAGGTAGTTTAGTTTTGGGGAAGCTTCTTGTAGAAGTTGAGATTTTAGTTAAACATAAAGGAAGCTAAGGAAGCCAGTAGATAGAGATGAGGAGGGAGAGATTCATGGGGGAAGGGATGGTTAGAGACAAGGCCCAGAACCAAGAGATGGAGGGTCTGGTTGTTGGACAAGTTCAGAGACCAGGATCGCTGATCAAAGAACTCATGATGGGGTTCAAGTTGGAGGAAGACTGGAAAGGTTGAGTGGGGCTAGATTATGAAGAGCTCTGAATGCCAAACATTTTGTATTTGCCCCTGGAGGCAATAGAAAGCCACTGGAGTTTGTTTGTTTTTTTAATTTTTATTTATTTAAGGCAATGGAGTTTAAGTGACTTGCCCAAGGTCACACAACTAGGCGATTATTAAATGTCTGAGACAAGATTTGAACTCTGGTCCTCCTGACTCCAGGGTCAGTGATCTATCTACTGCACCACCTAGCACTGGAGTTTATTGAGTAAGAAGAAGATGTGGTCTGTACTTTAGGAAAAACCACTTTAGTGGCTAAATGGAGGATGACTTAGAACAAGAAATGACTTGAGGCAGGCAGATCCTCTAGCAGACTACTGCAGTAATCAGTGGGTAAGATGATGAGAGCCTGAACTAGAGTAGTGACAGTGTCAGAGGAAAGGGTCTATTGAAAGGGGTCATATTGGAAAGATGCGGGAAAAATAAAATCAACAGAACTTGGCAACAGCTTAGATGGGGAGGGAAGGAGAGAGAGAGTAATTCAGATGACTCCTAGGTTGTAAGCCTGAAGAACGCTGAAGATGTTGTCTTCCTCTGCATAATAGGGAAGGTTGGAAGTTGGGGGGAGGGGTTTGGGGAAAAGATAATGAATTTCATCTTGGACATACTGAGTTTCAGATGTCTGCTGGACATCCAGGTTGAGATGTCTGAAAGGCAGTTGGAGATATGAGACTGGAGGTTAGTAGAGATGCTAGAACTTAGATTAGATTTGAAGAATCATCACCATAGCAATGGTCATTCATTCCATGGACATTTATGAAATCACCAAAGGAAGAAGAGAAAAGGGCCTAAGACAGAACCCTGAGGGATATCTGTGATTAGAGGGCATGACCTGGATGAGAATCCAGCAAAAGAATCTGAGTAGGAGGAGAACCAGGAGAGACTGGTGTCCAAAAATGTCAAAAAGGAGGGTTACAAGCTGTGTAGAGGTTAAGGGGAAATGAAAATTGAGGTGGCACTTGAGCTGACTTTAAATTAGAAGAAATGGGTTTAAGTCCAGAATCGGCTACTTTTTCAATATGTATCCAGGGCCAGATCAGTCTTATACTTCTGTTACATAACCTGCAAAATGGGGATACTAATATTTGCATTTCTCCATCTCACAGCATCAAGAAGAATATTTTCTACATCACAAAGTAGTAAATAAATGAGATCTGTACATGGGAACCATTGTTCCAAGTCAATTACTTATATGAAATCTTGGTAATTTGACTGATTAAGGTCCCCTTCAAATGGAGAAATTGAGAAATTGAGCCAATATTCTCATCCATGAAAGGATACATATGCAGTGGGTAATGGTCCTGATCTGGAGCATATTGTCTTCTTGGGATGGATTACATGGGAACATCAGCTGCTACGAGAATTACTAGGCTTCAAACCTTAGCTTGATATTTGGGGATTTTGGAAAATTTGTCTTAGATGGGCAGTTCATTTGCATTGATTTTGGACAGGCTATCTAAACAGGGATTTGTTCAGGGCCAAAGGGATAGCCACAGCCAGAGGCCTGATTTATTCTGTTCCCCCAATTCCCCAAGGAAGGCCCTTTGCTTGTTCCTTTCAGAGGAAAATATTGTAATGTGTTTCTCTGAACTTTAAGCCACTCCCTTTGTTTCTAGTTGTAAAACTGGATGGAAAATCCAGGGTTTGAGACAGTGGTTTATGATTGCTGTTGCATAAGAAATGGTGATTAACTCCACATTTTGGAAGGAAGGGACCATATGCTAAGGGAACACACTAGGTGCCCTAACCTTAGAAAGAGGTTTGGGGATAGTGGTTTTTGACAAGGACAACATATAGGTTAGGAAAATCAAAATAAACAACCTTAGTATGTAGAAATTACCAGTTAGATGAAATCCATCTCCTGACCCTTGAAAATTGGTGCCCCTGGATGGTTTGCTATGTTAGTTTTTATAGGAATTAATCATTAGATATCTCTTGATTTAGAATTAACTTCCAACTGTCTGAACATGAAGGGACTTGAAGGGTCATCTACTCGACTTATTTTCCAGGTGGGGAAACTGAAGTAGGAGTCAGTAGCCTTTTAAAAGCATTCATGTTTTTAAGTTTATGTATTCCAAACCAGGAAAAGAGCTTACACACATCACAGTAATGATAACATTCCCACTCCCACCTCCCTTACTCCCTCTCAAATGTCAGCTGTGGAAATCCTGCCTTCCCTTCTATATTGACTTTGTGAAGTTCTCCCTGATTTGTTCCTCAGCAACACCCAAGATTAAAGTGAGCCTCCTCATTGAATGTCTCCTACTTTGTTCTTCTGTGAGACATTCCTATTTTAACTCAGGGGTGTACAGTATGCCTCCCTTCCTAGATAACAGGAGTCATGTCTTGTTTCAGTTTTTTACCCCCTTGGTTTGTCATACACACAAATGGTGTGAGCAAGTGAATGGATCGATGAGGGAAAAGTGGTGTGTCCCCTCCTTCTCCTCTGGGGTAAAGGGAATGCTAAGATCTGACTTTGGGAGTGAGAGAGGGTGTTGACCCTGGGCTGCTGGGGATAAGGCCACTTAAAGTTTCTCTGTGTGCAGTTGGGTGCTCACCCCCTGCCAGGGGTATTAGTGTCTCTTTAAGTTGTATTTAAACAGTGGTTACCTTACCTGAAGTGTCTCTCTGTCAATAAGAGGATAAGGAATAATTAACCTGGAAAACCAGTCAGTTCCCTTAAGTGTCCTTCCTAAGCAAGTGACTCAGATTAATCCTGTGGTATTCCCTTGATCACTCAGGTGTTGGCAGCCTTTCTGCTTTCCCCACCAACCCCCCATAAGAATCTATAAGATGGTAAAATCATAGATTGAGGAGTGCAAGGGATTGTGGAGGCCAGCAAGTCCAATTGTTCCATTTTACAGGTGAAGAAAATGAGTCTGAGAGTAGCTAAGTGACATGCTCAGAATCACGCAGCTACTAGGGCAGGATTTGAACTTGGGTCTCCCCATGTCCAAGTCCAGTCCTCTGTTCTGTGTGCTTCCAGGATATGTAAAATCTGAGAAGCTAATGTTCATAAACCCCAGGCAAGTCATTGTGATATCTGGGGTGTCATTTATGTCACTTTTCCTAAATTCAGCCAAGACCAGTGAATAAATGATGGATGAATGGATGGATGAATGAATGAAAAAGCACTTACTTTGTACAAAGCATTGTATATTATAATAAGACACAGAAACACATGCAACATCTTTAAAATATCATTTCCATTAATAAAATCAGTATTAAGTTCTGAATTATTTGATGGGGCTAAGGATTTTGACAGAACTTTCCTTTTTAAAAAATTAAACTTAATTTTAATAGAATTAATAAATATTTGTTTTCTCTTCTTTCCAAACCCCTGGCCCCCAAAAAGAAAGAAAAAAAAAGCCTGGGAATCAGATTCATGATGAAGTGGTAACTATAGCTCCTGAGAAGGGAGGAGATACAAATTTATTAGTTTATCTATAGTAGAATTATTGGCCAAACTGATGAACTAAAGTGAGGAAAAACTGAACTCTTGAGGCTGATTGTCGCCCCTCACCCAATGTAAAATGAAAGTCATCTCAGGCTCAGAGAAAGACAGTTATAAGAAATTAGTTGAGTGCTTTTCAGGAAGTAGGCTTACTGATAATCAGGATTCCACGGTACAGGTAGTGAATGAGTGAAAGAGCAAAAGCAGGATTTCCTTTCTGCTCATTCTAATCAGCTTGAAAAAGAAGCTATTGGAATAAATCTTACTGTGCCATCTTTCCTTGTAGCTTCATAGACTTCCCAAAGGCCTGAGCTCAAAATAGTGAGTCCCAGCACCGGCCTGGGGGTTATAGAGGTGATAGTTATTTCCTCTTTGGTATGTTTTCAGGAGCCCCAGATTAGAAGACCTGATCCTACTTCATCTCTCCTTACTCCCACCCTTCTCTCATCGAATTCCACCTCACAGGAATACATTACCCTATGAGAAATAGGAGGGGAATTTTATTTTTCCTTCAGCTGCTTTTTTCTAGTGTCAGTCACACACAGAGAGCATTGCAGAAGGCAAGGCCTCAGTATGTATAAATTTCTTGTGGAACCTCACCAATTAATTACTGCAGTGCCGGATGACAGCTGGTGGAGTCACTGATCTTAATAGTGTGAGCGAGCTGCTTTGTGTTCTAAATGCAAACCACATTCACACAAAGCCCTAGGCTTTTAACAGAGAGTCCAGAATGGGGGCAAGGAAGATCAAAATCTGCCTTGATGGTTCTGCACAGGAACCTGGGTCCTTACTTAAACTAAGCTGCCTTGCATCTTTGGAAGAAACTGTTTCTGTCCCTTCCTGGGGCTGTTATCAACACCTGGAGGGGGGCATCATTCTCTGGGTGTTTGTGGTTCTTTCATTCCTCATTTCTGCCATCAGAAATGATACAGCATGTGTTGTTTGCCCACTCTACAAAAGATACTAAATTCTGAAGGGGGTGGGAATGGGGATATAAATTCAGAATTCTGCTTCTAGAACCATAGAATATGTATTGGGGGGGGGCAGACTTAGCAATTGTTGTGGGGAAAATAGGTGTCACCAGTAAGATTGAGAGCTCTGGAAGGTGAAAAACACTGGAGTTGAAATAACTCAGGATTTTTATTTCATAAGTCTGAAAAGTTCACAGATTAAAACTTTGTATTTTCTCAAGAGATTGTAAGCAGTTTGAGGACTGGGTGAATAACAAAGGACTTGGTAAGGTGCCCCAGGGAAAGAGAGAAAGGAAAAACGGCCCTAAGAACTGGGCTGGCCTAGGAGCCTGGGAGCTCTGGTTCTAGCTTAGAGAGAGAGGAAAGGGGCCATCTGCAAAGAGGAGGAAAGGAGGAACAAGAGCCTTCTCTTCCAGGAGGCTTTACTTAAATGCATTAGTGAGCTGGACAAGGGTTCAGGGATTCCCTGATAGGCAGAGCCAGCTTTGGAGTCTGGGCCTGGGGACAGCTTCATTCTGCAATTTAGTAACTTACCCACCATTGTTATTGCCCTCTGGCTTTTGAAAGTACTTGGTTAGCAACTTTGGATCTTTACTTACCTGTAGACATCTGACTGCTGCCTCCCTTCATCTACCCTCTCTCTTATCACATCCCTCCTTCTTTCTCTTAGCTCCTTCCTCTCCTACTTTCTTATGGAGTAGGATGGATTTCTATAACCTACCCAGCACGAGTGTGTGTGCGTGTGTGTGTGTGTGTGTGTGTGTGTGTGTGTGTGTATGTTTTTTTCTTCTTTCCCTGGACTAGTTCGGATCAGAGTGAAGTTCAAGTGTTGTTCAATCCTCCCTATTCTTTCTCCCATTGTAAAACTCTTCCTTGCATGCCACATTTACTTGAGACAAATTTTCCCATTCTTCTTCTTCCTTCCCCCTTTTCCCAGTACATGCCTCTTTGTTTCTGTTTTCCTTTTGAGATCATCCCAACATAAAAGACTCTTAACCATGCCCTTTGTCTAAGTTGATGCCTTTATTGACTCAGATAATGATAAAGTTCTCGGGAATTAGATGTATCATCTTCTCATTTGGGATAATGAATAGCTTATCCTTATTAAATTCCTCATAATTTCTTACTCATGTTTACCTTATTATGCCTCTCTGGAGTCTTATGTTTGAAAGTCAGATTTTCTCTGGTCTTTTCATCAGGAATGATGAAGTTCCTTATTTAATTACTTGTCTATTTTTTTCCCCTGAGAATTATACTCAGTTTGCTTAGTTGTAATCCTAGTCCTTTGCTTTACTGAATGTCATATACCAAATCATCCACTCTGATTCTTATGTCATTATGGCTCTTTGGAATTTGAATAGTTTTCTTTCAGGCTGCTTTCAATAGTTTCTTCTTGACTGGGAGCTGTAGAATTTGGTTATAATATTTTGGAAGTTGTTTTTTTGTTTGTTTGTTTGTTTTGGGATCTCTTGCAGGAAATGATTGATGAATTTTTTTTTAAATTTCTATTTTGCCCTTTGGTTCTAAGATGGGGGAGGGGCAGTTTTTCCTGATAATTTCTTTTTTTTTAGGGGTTTTTTTTGCAAAGCAAATGGGGTTAAGTGGCTTGCCCAAGGCCACACAGCTAGGTAATTATTAAGTGTCTGAGACTGGATTTGAACCCAGGTACTCCTGACTCCAAGGCCAGTGCTTTATCCACTGTGCCACCTAGCCGCCCCCCCTGATAATTTCTTGAAAGATGATGTCTAGATTCTTATTGGATCATGACTTTCAGGTGATTCAATAATTCTTTAACTATCATTTTTCCAGACCAGTTATTTTTTTCAAGAGATGTTTCACTTTTTCTTTAATGTTTTTCACTCTTTTGACTTTGTTTCTTGTCTCAGGGAGTCAGTTTCTGCTTGACTAGTTATAATTTTTAAGGAATGATTTTATTCAATGAACTTTTGCTCTTTTTTTTAACCATTTGGCCATTTCTGCTTTCCAAGGAGTTTTTTCTTTATCATTTGACCAATTCTGTTTTTTAAGGAGATATTTTCTTCAGTATTTTTTGTACCTACTTAAGCCATTGATTTTCTTTTCATAATTTTCTTATATTGTGCTCATTTCTTATCCCTATGTTTCTCTATTACTTTAGTTTGGTTTTTAAATAATTCCTTTACTTTTTTATTATCTCTTTCTTTAGCCCTTCTGAGAATTTTTCTTGGATTTAGATCTACTCCACATTTTTCTTGTGAAGCTTTCCTTGTAATTGTTTTCACATCACTGTCTTCTGAGTTTGTGCCTTGAGCTTCCCTGTGTCTTATATCTAGTAAAACTTTAATAAATGTTAACAAAATTGAAGATGTTGGGTGGATACACCCAAATTGGGTGTTTTGGGCTCTAAGCCTGCCTCTCCCTTCTTTATCCCTTAGTATTTGCTGAATACATTACACTGTGGGAGACCCTGTCCTCGGTGCTTTGGAGATACCTTTAGGGAATTTGCAGTCTAGATCAAGAACTAAGAAATAATATGACTTAAATAAGATACGATGGGTCATACGAAAAGAGTGGTACGAACTACAAATAAAGATGAGACTACTTAAGTGTGGTAGTCACTTGAGATTGCTGCAGTATCAGTCCCATCTCTGACATATTGAGAAAACTATGGTATTGGAATGATGATGATACTGGTAAGAGGCAGCATGATTTAAAGAGACCCAGACTAGGAGCCAAAAGAGTAAGATTCAAGGCCTGGCTTTGACACTTAGTAGCTTTGTGACCTAGGACAAAGCTTCATTTTTCTTCATCTCTAAAATGAAGCAGTTATGGAAGATGAACTAAAAATCCCCTTTTGCTAAAATCTTATCACTTTTCCTCCCCAAAGCTTCTCTTTTCAGTGTGTCTTCCTGATATTGGTAATATCTGGGGATTTTAGCATCACAGATTTAGAAAGGAAATTTCAAAAGGAACTTAGAGTCCAATCACCTTATTTTACAAATAGGAAACTGAGACCTAGAAAGGTAAAGAAACTTTCCAAACATTATCAATGTGGTGGATATAGGGATCAGATTCAGGCCTTCTGACTCTAATTTTAATGCCCTTTCCACTTCTAATTAAATTCATTCCTATATCAATCCTGGTCAGCTTCAGATAGTTGTTATGTGCTCCTTCTGTGTCCTAGCTCTAGATTTTGTAAAGCATGAATGCCACATCCCGTTATTCAGACACTTCCCTGTAGTCAGATTGGGATGAGTGGGAAGTCTGCCAATACCCCAGTAGCATGACCTTTGGGTTTCCTTCCAACTCTAAGATTCTGTGATTCTGTGATTGGTTGGCATATTTTAATCAGTGCCCCAACCTCACAGCCTGAAATGATCTAACAGGGGAATGTTAACATATAACATAACACATGCGTATGTTTGTCAAAACCAATCAATATTATGAAACTCCAGGTGACAACTCCCTCACTCCCTTTTCTGGGAAATCTAGTGTCCTTTTAGGATTGTGTCCCAGACATGGGTGAAGGCTTATTTGAGCTTTCTGAAGGTTGTTCAGTGCCAAACATGCTGTCAGACATGAATCTCATTAAAGCAGTGAACTGAAAATGAAGCAAGTCAGACCCACCAAGTGCACCACCAAGTTTTACTTCCCTTCCTCTATGGAAAACTAAATGTAAGAGATGAGTGTCGGTCCATGTTCTAGAGTTAATGTAGGGAGGTGGGCTGGTCTAGGAGAGAATCTCTAGCTGGGATACTTGGCGGAAACCAGTCGTGGTTTCTTATTTATTGTGTCAAGGACATGCTGGGAGAAAGAGACAAAGTGGAGCAATGGAAAAAAGTTCAAGTATCTGTTAATCCACAAATATTTAAATGCTTACTTACATTAGACACCAGGGATCCATAGCACTAGGAATACACAGAAAAACTCAACAATAGTCTCTGCCTTTGGGAGCCTACATTTAATGGAGAAGATAGCATGTAAAAAATATTTGCATATAAGATCCATACAGAGGATGAGGAAGGCAGTTTTGGAGGAGGGAATACTTACAGCTAGGTCATAGGAAAAAGAGCTGTCTTCAAGGAAGCCTAGGATTCTTAGAGGCTAAGGTGAGAAGAGGAAAATGGCACCAAGATGAAAAATGGTGCTGGGTGCAGAACAGTGGGTAGGCCAGTGTAGAGGACTTAAGACTAAGTGCAGGGGGTGGGGGTAGAGGGAAAAGATTGAAAAGGTAGGAAGGGTCCAGTAGTTAAAGACTTTTAGAGACCAAACAGAAAAGTTTATAATTGATCTTAGAGATAACAGAGCGCCATTGTTGTTTACTAAGAAAAGGGGTAGGATGGTTAGAACTGAACTATAGGAAAATCAGGGCAATGCTTGGCACAAAGACTAGAGCACTAGGCCTGGAGTCAGCTGAGTGCACCTCTGGCCTCAGATACTTCCTCACTGTGTGGCCCTGCCTTAGTTTCTTATCTGTAAAGTAAGTAGAGAAGAGAGTGACAGGTCAATTCAGTATCTTTGCTAAGAAAACCCTAAATGAGATTACAAAGAGTCAAACACTACTGAAGCAATTGAGCAACAACTTAGGAAAATCACTATGTTGATTTATAAAGCAGAGGTATCATACTGCCTGCAATACTCTTGAGTGTCACCTGAATCAAATTAAAATGTAATTGGGAAATATCTAACAAAATAAATAAAAATAAAATAGAACATAGATAACTTTACATTTTAGAAAAACATGCAGTCCATAGGGACTCATATATAGTTTAATGGCTCCATTTCTCTTTGAGCTTGACAACACTAGGGTAGAGCAATGGTATGAAATGACTCCTTGTAGTTCACAGAATTAGAAAACCATAAATTAGAATTTCTGGATTATATAAGTAACAAAATGGAGACTAGACATTTTCTTTCAATCCTACAATCTTTCAAAAATAGCAGTTGTTTACCAAAGATAGAGGGATTTCAACTGTTTTCATGTTTTAGGCCACCTAGAATTGAAAGGTTAAAAAATAAAAACCAAAAACCCATGAACTGATGTTAACTGACCCTGAGCTCATTCAGCATTCCACTCCCACTTCCCATACTATGGGGCAGCATGACTGTTCTAGCAGATTCAAGGACCCAACATAGACTTGAGAGTAAAACTCATCTCCATGGCACTGACCAGCAAGGCTCTGAACGTCCTGTGGACTCACCATAGGATATGTGTATGTGGAGGGGGGGTGGGGGTGGGATCTCTATGACCACTCTTCTTAACTAAGTCTGAGGAGAAGACCAGAACATCCAGATATGGCCAGTTGCTAGTTCCTTTCTAAAAATGTTCTGATTTGCAAAGTAGGTCGCTCTGGGCTTCATACTGAGCACCCCTGTTCTGTTGAACATGTTCCATTCTCTCCTACTCCTTTGGTGAGTGTAGAATAGTCTTGCATTATTTGAACTTCCTTTTTATCATATCTTGAGGTCTTTCTCTTAATTTTTTACTGATCTCCCTGTTGTCACTCTATTGCTTTGCTGTCATTTACTGCTGTATTGCTTCTCAAACAAAAGAAATGCAAGAGGAGTTCTCTTTCAGAATTGTTTCTGAATTGAATTATTCATTTTAACCACTATGTGTGTTGGAATTTGTGGCCTTGGATTTTGTTCTGAAGGTGATCTGTAAATTATTTCAATTTTT
This sequence comes from Macrotis lagotis, assembly GCF_037893015.1. NCBI lineage: Eukaryota > Metazoa > Chordata > Mammalia > Peramelemorphia > Peramelidae > Macrotis > Macrotis lagotis. The sequence goes on from NC_133660.1 coordinate 268,744,017, forward strand.
ATTGTTCAGAAGTTCTGAGCACTTCTTTTCTGTTATTTCCTTCATTATTATATAGGAAGGAATGGAATAATGTGTTCCAAAGGTCAGTGGAACTCATGATGCATCCCAGGAATGACCTACTTTGCAAATCTGAGCTTAACCATACATGGAAAAAAAAAGGCTGACATTCAATATTAGCTATTTGAAATATTTTTTATTTAAAAAAACCAACTGAAGAGGTAACAGTAAGTTTGGGACATTTTAGATAGAACCCAGTAACACTTTGCCTGTAGGTGAATCAGTTTTTGTAAGACTATATTACAGCTGAGAAGAGGAGGAGAATAGGAGGATAGAAAAGAATGTGTGTGGTGCCAGGGTCAGTTCAAAGGCTAGCAATGAGAAGGTCTCACAGAAGAGGAGAGGGGAGTGGGGATGGAGGTGATAGAAGAGAAGAAAGATCATTGGAGAGGGTAGTCAGATACGACACACTTTTGAGGAGGGACAGGGTAAAAGGAGAGAGAAAATAGAATAAATGGGAGTGGAGAAGAATAGGATGGAGGGAAATACAGGTAGCAGTAGCAGCTATGGGAAAAAATATTGAAGCAACTTCTCTGATGGACTTATGATAAAGACTATGATCTATCCTAAAGACAGAGCTGATGGCATCTGAATCCAGACTGAAGCATACTTTTTTCTCTCACTTTATCTTTCTTGAGGTTTCTCTGTCTTTGTGGGGGGAGGGGGATTATGTTTACTTTTATAACAAAACTATTGTAATATGAAAAAATAAAAGAAAAAAAGAATGTGAACTCTTTGAAGGCAAGGACTGTCTTTTCTCTTGGTACTCACAGCACTTAGCCCCAGGAGGATAGATGCTATTCTTATCCTCATTTTTAAAGATGAGGACACATGGACTCAGAGAAACTGGGTGATTTTCCCAAGGTCACTAGGGTCACACCATGTGCCACATCCTCATTATCTTAGTGTGATCTTAGGCAAGTCACTAACCTCTTGGAGACTTAGTCTCTTCATCTATAAAACAGAGGTAAATGTTAATGTGCCTACAAAGTGTTCTTCAAACTTCAAATGTCTAGAAATGCAAATCAGTAAAAGTTATTATTTTCTCCTGCCACTTTAAAGCCTTGTCACTGTGGGCCACGGACCCTGGTAAATATAACCACCCCAGGTGACCAGTAGCAGCACCCCTGGGCACCTTTTGCCTTTGAAGATCTAGTGATTACAGCAGTCACTTGGAGGGTAATTTTTCTCCCTAGAACAGACACATAATTTCATACTTTTACATCCCAGATGGGCACCACCTGTGTTACACCTTCTCCCCTTTTTGCTGCTCAACCAGATTCCAGAATTTGACTATGGTCAGCACACTCTGGATTTAAAATGTACAGGGTAAGATTGTAATGTATTGTCTTTCTTTCACAAAGCATTTATTAGGTACCATTAGGAATTAAACCACTCTCTTTATGCTCTTTATTAACTTACCCTTTGAGTCTGAACACAATGTTGAAGACAGATGTCCTTTTGTCCAAGACTGACAGAGATGGTTGATGGGGGGAGTATTGAAAGGAGGAAATTTAAAGAGACTTTAGAGATGACCCAGTCCATCCCCTTCATTTTGAGAGTGATGATGATGACAAACATATGGCAACATAAGGTTTGCAGAGTGCTTTATGTGATCTCATTTGATTTTAACAACAGTCCAATGAAGCAGACACTATTGTTATCATCTCCATTTTATAGATGGGAAAACTGAGGCTACAAGAGGTTACATGGCTTCCCCAAAGTCTAGTGAAGTTGAGAAGCAAGATTTGAACTCAGTTCTTTCTGACTTCAAATCTAGTGCCCTAGAGCCACTTTATTGAGGAATCTGAGACCCAGGGAGGTTAAGAGAGAGTGGAAAGCAAATGAACATTTATTAAGTGCCTGATATTTCAGTTCCTGTGCTAAGCAGTTTGCATATATTCTCTTAGCTGACAGTCACAATAGACCCTGGGAGGGGGTAAGTGCTATTATGATCCCCTTGTTGGCAGTTGAAGATGCAGAGATTATGTGGTTTTCCCAGATGTTTATCCAGGACTGGAGTTCAGATCTCTGACCCAGTGCTCTATTCACTGTTCTGCCTCACTGCCTCTTTTCTGTTGGATTTGGAAATGAATCTGCATTTAGAGGCAGGAGATCCAGGTTCAAGTCTTTAAAATGACCCTTTTGGGCTATGTGATCATAGACACCCCTGGGCCTCACCTCTTCATCTATGTTTATATTTCTTACCTCTCTGGGGTACTGTCAAAGTATTTTGCAAACCATAAAACATTGTGGAAATGTGAATGATAGTCAGAATGGTGTTGTTAGTTCTTTGACTGGGTAGCTGCAGTCTCTTGCCACCTCTTAGGTTTTCTCTTATAGGAAGTAAACTAGTCAGCTCAGACCTGCCTGCTGAGACCCTTGGAAGAAGCATCTTCATCCTGATCATAAGGCCTTGGGTTGTCAGAGAAGCATGGTGGCTGCACCAATGACCAGTTGTACATCCGGCTGAATGGCTCTGGGAATGGAGGAGGAAATTATCTTGGGGGGGGGAGTCTTAAAGTCTGGTTTAAGGCCATCACAGCTGAAGCAGATTACACTAATTGTGTCATTCCAGTCTTTATAATAAGCATCTGAACAGAACCAGAGAGAGGACTCTGTTCCCTTGGAGCCAGGGCCTCTGCTGTTGTCCATGGGCTTCACTTTCAGTTTAGAGCAACAGGAACCTAGTCAACCTGGTGTAGGACTTGGAACTTTGGCGACTATAACTTTGAGATCTACTTGGACCCGGCTTCCCACTAGGTGCCATCACATGTCTCTGTCATCTCGAGTGCCCACTTTTCTGCAGGCCACTGGAGCAGTAATGAGAAGGGTGATGATCAGTGGAATTGTTAAAGGAGAGTGCTTTGTAAAGTTCTATGTAAATGAGCTCTAGCATGCTACACAGGACTGGGAGCGTGACCCAGACATGAATTGTGGGGACCCTTGATCCCTTTAGGCCTTAGTTTCCTCTTATGTAAAATGAGAAGGATAATATTTGCACTATTGACTTCTCTAGGTTATTGCCAGAAACGTGTTTTTGTAAACCTCAAGCACTAGAAAAATAGGAGCTATTGTTGTTCCTTCTATCATACCTTGAGCATAGAAGAGCTATGCCTTATTTCATCTCCTCCTACACCTTAGCAGAGAACAAGACCATAGTAAGAGCCTAGTAAATGTTTGTTTTACTGAATTACAACCCCTGAAAAGCACCTATGAGTAATGTGGAAGAAATACACAAAACAAGAAGTCCCCCCAAAAACCCACTTTTCACACTGCCACTGGGTTTACCCAGTGGCCTGGTCATGTTCTGGGAGACTGAGAAGTGTTCTGAATGTAAATAGGATGGAAAGGCTACTTAATGGCTGTGTCAGCCATCTTGCCTATTTGAATAATTATTCTGAGACCATAAAACACTTTGCAAACATTAAGGGCTATGCAAATATTTATGACTGTTATCCATTACTAAGACTGCTGAATGAATAATGTGTAGTTTAAAATGTCAGTGCCATTAACATGAAAAGACATCTGTCAGTAATGACTCCAAAGCAACCCCAGAACATTTCCCCATGAGAAAAAAAAATCTCTTGAATTTATTGTGGGAAGGAGGAGGAGGAGGGTGGAGTTGGAGTTCTTGCTTGTCTAGCTAGGGAAGCCTAATATATAATATGATCACCATCTTGCTCCGCTCAAGCTCCATTAGGGTTGGCCCATCCCCATTCTTCTCTCCTTGGTTTTGATCCCATAGTCAGCTGCACAGTAATAGATGAAGTGACAAGGATGGTATCTTGATTGTATCCAGCTGCCAGGACCCAGTCAAGGGCAGAGAGCCCTTCGAGGAACAACAACACTCCTTCAAGGCTACGGGAGGGTCGGAAAGCCTGGGCCTCACTGTCAGCCCACTATAACATTTCTGTAACTTGAGTCTAGTTCTTATTGCGGAGAGCGTGGGTTTAACAGTCTTCCACTAGTGAGAAAATCCTTTGTTTTTCAACCTTTCCTGTCCCATCCATGATCAAAATAAGCAGCTTGTGATTTTAGAGAACTTCACATTGCAGAAAGCACTTTATTCCCAATACTGATGCATGACCAAAGGCAAGACATCTCACTTCTGGGCCTCAGTTTCCTCATTTGTAAAATGAAGATAATATTCCTTTTGCCACTTTTGTCACAGGATTTTCTTGAGAAAAAGTTCTTGGGAAGCTCGAGTTCACTGAGGTTTCTGTCTCCACATTGAGCAACCTTCTTATCGCACCTTGCTGCTTCTCTGTACCTCATCACTTTTATCAACAGTTCCTAGAAAACATTCTCCTCTAGGAAGCCTATGGGTTGGTCTAGGCAAAGGGACTCTGGCCATAAACTGGGAGCTGCTTTGGATTTGCAAGTGTCTAGCCTAGAGAAAAGACCCCCACCCCACCCTCAATGGCAGAGGTCATGAAATAAACCAGCAGAAATCCAAGGTCCACTGGGATGGAGGGCAATGGTTTTCTAGTGGCAGAATCTGGTAATGTTTGTTCCGGGGAAATGTCTGCCCTGGAGTTAATCTTCTGCAGCTTGTCTTCTGACTGGCTTATTGGGGCAGAGTACCTATTAGGTAGTGAGTTATCTTCACAGAGAGGCAAACTGTGTTTCATAGCCATAGCCAGATATCTCACAAATAGCCTCTCAGTCACAATGTGGAATGGGTGAGAGAAGAGAAACAATAGAAAAACCCATCTCCAATTCTGGAAAAGCAGTTCAAGACATGTAGGTCAATAATATCATCATCATATCTGGAAGCAATAACATCATGTTTAACAATGTCCTGCCTGTGTGACCTTGGGCAAGTAACTTATCTTTGGCCACTTTTTTCTTCCTCTTTAAAATGAAAGAGTTGTACTTGATGACAGCTGTAAGAGCCTGTCTTTGTTCTTTGATTCTGGGATCTGTACCAAATAGCTTAATTCCCTATTTAGAAAGGCAGCTAAATTTAACAGCATAGGATTATGATCTTATACTAGAAAACTTCCTATCTTTCCTGTGGTTTTCCAATAGCTTTTATCATTATCCTACAGTGCCGAACTTATTCTTCAAAAACAAGGAGAATAAAAACCATTAATGAAGACAGAGACTTTATACCTCTTGCCTAAAAGTCAGGGCTAGCAAGAGGCATGAGAAAGGGGAGGTTGCAAAAGGAGGATGAAGGAGGTTTTCCAGGCTCTGAGAATATGCATTTTAATGGAAGAATTGCATAGAATTAAATAATTGTTCAGAGACTTGTATTTTAAAGGCAGAAAGAACTTTAGAGATAGATCAACTTGCCAAACCTTCTGAGATTCAATATTAGGAAAACCATCGACATAATTGATCATATAAATAACAAAAACAACAAAAATCATATGATTATATAAATACAGAAAAAGTCTTTGACAAAATACAGCACCTATTCTTATTAAAAATACTAGAAAACATTGAAATCAAGTGGAGCCTTTCTTTAAATGATAAGTAGTATCAACAACTCTATGGTATTACCTCAAACCTATTGGACTAGTTAATATGACAAGAAAAAGAAAATGACAAATGTTGGAGGGGATATGGAAAAATTGGGACTAAAGGTAGAGTTTTGAAGTAGTACAGTCACTCTGGAGAACAATTTGGATCTTTGCCCAAAGGGCTATAAAACTTGCATACCCTTTGACCTACCAAAACCAATACTGGATCTGTATCTCAAAGAGCTCAGAGCAAAAAGAAAAGGACCTATTTGCAAAATACCTAAAGCAGCAATTTTTGTGGTGGCAAAGAATTGGAAATTGAGAGGATACCTTTCAACTGAGGAATGACTGAACAAATTGTTGTATAAGATTGTGATAGAATACTATTGTGTTATAAGAACTGATGGGCAGGATGGTTTCAGCAAAACCTTTGAAGACTTATATGAGCTGATGCAAAGAAAAGTGAGCAGATCCAGGAGAACATTGTATACAGTAACAGCAGTATTGTAAAAGGATGATCACCTGTGACAAATTTAGCTACTCTAATCAAGACAATGATCCAAGGCTATTCCAAAAGACCCATGATTTAAAATGCTATCTATCTCTAAAGAGAGAGTTACTGAGCTCTAAATGCAGATTGAAGCATACTTTTAAAATTTTATCTATTTTTTGTCTGTTTGTCCTTAGTTAATATGTGAAGATGTTTTGCATGATGTCACATAAATAATTGATGCCAAATCATTTGCCTTCTCAAGGATGAGGGAAGGACAGGTGGGAGGAAGAAATTTGGAACTCAAAATGTTAAAAATAGAATGTTAAAAAAAGTTTATAAGTAATTTGGAAATATTTAATGAAATAAATATTTTTAAAAGCTAATGTTATGTGGTCTCTCATTGACTTTTTTTTTTATTATTGCTGGATACCTGAGTAAACCCACACTAGATTTGGGGCCCAAACTCCTTCTCCTAAGAGAGTATACTCAGAGTTAAAGAATGTTTCATTGTTAAATCAGTTTTTTGTTATTTGATTTGAGCTCTGCCCAACTCCTCATGTCTTTCCCTTGAATAGTTGTGTGTCTGGGTATGTATATTATGTTATTATGTTACATAGATTGTCCTTCATATGTACCAGTAGGGATATTATTGACCCTTTAAGGGCTTTTTTCTTCATCATGCCTTTTCCAACCCTTTTTGGTCAATGCTTTTATCTCTATTCCCTGAATTCCAATCACATGTTCTGGTTTTGTTGTGCAATTTAGCTTGTAGTTGTTTGCAGTCTATTATTGCTTTATTTTAGTAGTGACATGGTTATGTGGCATATCCCTTGAAACATCTATGTACTTCCTTGCCATCTTCATAATCTCAAGAGAAATTAAGGAAGGTATTGTACACTGGAATCTCCTATGGTCAACATATGGAAGGGCATGGATAGGAGTCCCAAAAGATAGTCATATGTCATTGGATTGTCATTTTTATCATTGAAGATTGGAGGAAATAACCAAGTCATTGGGATCACAAAGCTACATAAATACACACACATGCCCACATATGTGTATGTATATGTATGTATGTATAGTATTTCTTGTTTTCCCTCTCCATCTAGTTGTTAAGAAGTCAGAAAGGAAATCCTCTGAGGTCCCAGAGTAGTATTCGATGGCTGATTTTTATCTTTGGTCAGCTTCTGGCACAGTACCATATACCTAGGACACCTTTGATAAATGCTTGTTGATTTACTTGAAGATTTCATTAGGATAATTGCATTCATTTCATTATTTTAAGAAATCTGATTTCATTCATGTGGATACCCCCTCTGAAAGTACGGATTGCAATACATTATGACTCTTTCATCCTGTATGCTCCTTGATTAGACCAGCCTATAAATATATAATAAAAGATATATTAAAGATATCTAGGCCTTGATTGAATATCAGAGATCAAAGGGTGTTTTATACTTGTTTATACTGCTTCAGCATTTATAGGTTATCGGCCATGTTGTAATGATAACAACTTTTTTTTTTTTTTTGCAAGGCAATGGGGTTAATTGGCTTTCCCAAGGCCACACAGTTGGTTAATTATTAAGTGTCTGAGGCCAGATTTGAACTCAGGTACTCCTGACTCTAGGGCCAGTGCTCTATCCACTGTGCCACCTCACCTCCCCCGATAACAACTTTTGATTTTGAAATGACTGTCTACCAGTTTCACTTCTAGAAAAAGGGCTATGGAGTCTGAATTTAGATTGAAGCATACTATTTTCACTTTTTTTCCTTGTAAATTTTTCCTTTTGTTCTTTTTCTTCTTTCATACCATGACTAATGTGAAAATAGGTGTAACGTGATTGCACATCTTTTACCATATCAGATTGTTTACTATCTTGGGGAGGGGAGATAAGGAGGAGAGAGGAAAATGTAGAACTCAAAATCATATAAAAACTTAATGTTGAAAACTATCTTTACATGTAATTGGAAAAAATAAAATAGCTACTAAAATATAATTTTTAAAAAGCAAATATGTAATGGATAGTTAAGGTTGAATACACAGCTCTTTTTGTATATCTGGAAATTCTCTTTTTTGTGTTTAAGTTCATGATAATAAAATTTAAATGTTGGAGTTAGGATTAGAATCAGTCTTTTGGTTATAAGCTCAATACTTTTCAGGCATATTCCTCAAATATTCCACTCCCAATATGCCATGAGTATTAGGAAAAAATTGGCATAAAATTAGAAAAAATATGAAGATCTTTTAAGGTTTTAAGGTTTCTCATGTTGATAGATGTCTAGAATCAATCAATATGGTTTCTTTTTAATTTGTCCAGTTATCCATTACTGTGATTTCATTGAATATAACTCCAATAATTTGCTAAATGTTTTAGGGTTAACTTGAAAGATTTGGCCCAGAAGAGATGCCAGAAGTTTTTGTCAGAGAAGCTAGGACCCAATTTTTCCCTTCCATTCTTGAATGAGCAATAATATCCTTTACAAAGATCTTCCAGCAGTTTCACCAGCTGCAGTCCTACTTACTTAGGAAGAATAGGTTCTATACTTATGCCAGTTTCTGTCAGCATCTGTTTTGGGAACCTTTCATGGCCTTTGCCTGCAATTTGTACCAGGAAATAATCAGCCACTTGTCTTTCTTCTCAGGTTTGGCGTGAGTTTCCTGATAGACTGGTGGGATACCCAGGCCGCCTGCACCTCTGGGACCATGAGATGAGCAAGTGGAAGTATGAATCAGAGTGGACCAATGAAGTATCGATGGTCCTTACTGGAGTGGCTTTTTATCACAAGGTAATTAAGGAGTCCTAGGGCAATGGGCCAGTTAACTACCCATGGCTGGACATCAGGGGTCACCTTAATCTTCCGTATGTGCTGCAAAGCTTAAAAAAAATGGAAGTAAAAATGATTTGTAAATGGCCTGCCATTGGGAGGGAACTTTCAGAACAAAGTCAATCAATGAACAAGATGGATCCTCTTTTAAGAAGATAGTGGAGACCGCAGTGTTTAACATTATAAAGTAAAATATGAGACCCCCTCCCCTCCCATTTGTGCCATTGATTCTTTGTCTTTCTGCATTCCCATGAGTTTGTTTTTTCCATCATATTCATTCTTTCTGGTTTTGTCTCTACTTATCCCTCTCATTCCCTGCCTCTTTCCCTCTTTTTTCCCTTCTCCCCTCCTCTCCATACCCTTTCTTGTTACTTGGATACTTGCGTGGGTCACTATGGTCCTTAAGATACCCTTTCCTCAACTCTTCCAGCCAAGGCTGCACCTCCTCACAGTCACCCAGATGTGTAACATCAGAATCATCCTTGCCTTTTTCCTCTCAATCAGGAGTCTACAGTCCCAGCCTCTCAGGTCTTCCCTTCTCTTCATTCATCAGCCCTCCTCACTCGATTATTTTACAACTTCCATTTTCTCCCTCTCTCCACCATATTCCAAGCAGCCACCAAGATCATCTTTCTTGAGCTCAAGTCTGACCTTTAGACTTGAATTTAAGACCTTTTACACTCGGCTCCAGACTCTTTTCCAGCCTTATTTTATGCATCTGACTCCCAGGCAAGCTGTTCCCTAAAGTTGACACCATCACTGTTTAGGCCTAGAGTGTACTACTTCATCATTTCTGGCTCTTCAAATCTTGCTTCAAAGTTTAAGTCTGAAAAGCACACCCAAAGCCTAGTTTTGCATGCTCTTTCATCTCAAATGCCAGTTCCTTAAGAGCAGAGACTACAATTTGGATCTTTATATCCCTAGCACCTAGTGTCACATAATACAGTTTTTAGATTGAAATGAATTTTTCAGGTAATCCCTTTTAGTTATGTTATGTGTTATGAGAATCAGATAGTTTTTGACTAAAATGGAAGGAGGATATAGGAATAAGGTAGAAACAATATTTGTTCAGTTGTTTTTAGTCATTAAAACTCTTTGTTACCCCATGGTTTGCCATTTCCTTCTCCAAGTCATTTGACAAATGAGGAAACTGAGGCAAATAGGGTGAAGTTCCTTGCCCAGGACACAGCTTGGACATGTCTGAGGCCAGATTCGATCTTAGGAAGATGAGTTTTCCTGACTCCAGGATTGACATTCTATCCATTGTGTTACCTAGCCATCCATAGAAACTTAAAAAAATAATAAAATATGGAAAAAAGTAAAATAGGAAATATTTTTATCATGTATGTTGACCATATTTGTTATACATTTCATACAACTAAAAATTATGTATTAGATATACACTTTGGTTGGTTCAGAGCACCTTTTTTTTTTCTATCTAGATCAGAGGTTGTCAAACTATGGTTAAAAACTCTTGACCTAAGATTGTTTTTTATGTTTTTTAAATAAAATGTTATTGTATTTTTTAAAAATATAAAAACTCTGCATGGATCATAATATTAAAACAGGTGAGTGGTTGGATTTAGCCCTTGTTGACCTCAATCCAGACCATTGATATAAGTCTATATACTAGACTTGGTAGAGTCTATGCTTATGCTATTCTTAGGTTGTTTGTGGCAACTTTGTATGAAAGTGAATATGGTTTTAAATAATATGAAGATCTCTTGTTTTCCTCCCCTTTTACAGTATTTTAATTACTTGTACACCTACAAAATGCCTGGTGACATCAAGAACTGGGTGGATGCTCACATGAACTGCGAAGACATTGCCATGAATTTCTTGGTAGCGAATGTTACAGGGAAAGCTGTCATTAAGGTAGGATTCTTGCATTTACGGAATTTTAGAGCTGAAAAGAACTATGTGCAAATATAGAGAGAAAGCCAAAAGGGACCTTGCATACGTGTGTGTGTGTGTGTGTGTGTGTTGTGTGTGTCCATTGAATAGTGCTTTAAAGACTATGTAATTCTCTTATACACCATCCCATTAGATCTTTTTAGCATCCTGTGAGGTAGATGTAGCAGATCTTATCTCTATTTTGCAAGTAAGGAAGCTGAGGTCAGGAAAGGCAAACTAAGGAGGTACCAGTTAATTCCCCAAATTAATAGGCAATATCCCATGCCACCCCTTTTCACAAACTGTTCCTCACCCTGTTTATCCCTAACTCTTGGAAGTCTTAACTTCCTGAATTGAATGCTTCCTAACTTGTCCACCTATTCCATTCTGTCTTTTTTTTTTTTTTTAGGTTTTTGTAAGGCAAACGGGGTTAAGTGGCTTGCCCAGGGCCTCACAGATAGGTAATTATTAAGTGTCTGAGACCGGATTTGAACTCAGGTACTCCTGACTCCAAGGCCGGTGCTTTATCCACTACGCCACCTAGCTGCCCCTGTTCTGTCTTTTCTTGAAATTGCTTTGTTTCTCCTTCTCCCTGCATATAATATAACATTCCTGAAGGCCAGAACTGCTTTGTTTTTGTCTTTATTGACTCAGTATATAACCTAGAGGATAGAAGGATGGACTCTGAGCCAGGGAGCCCCGGGTTCAGCTGCCAGCCCTGTTATTTACTGATTGTATCCCCTTTAATAAGTCACTGGCAGCCCCTTAAGATTCCTCTCCTAAGTCTTAGACTTTTACTCAAGAGTGTTGGTGAAATCACTGGCTCTTCCTCCTTGATTTGCCCACACTAGATGTTTCATAAATGTTTGTTAAGTGAATGGGCAAGTAACTTATCCAGAGTCACACAGCTCATTCTGGGCTGGGGTGACCCACATTCAGGGCTGCTGACTCCTGGCCTAGGCCTCCTTGCACTCTCCAGTGGTGACACTGGGCAAGGCCTCAAGGAAGGTGCCACATGCAGAGTCAGGACAGCACATGTAGGATGAGAGCTGGAAAGCTTCGTGGCTTTCTCCATGCAGGGGGGATCCTTTGGATCATTTTAGTCCTCTGGGGTGATGCCCATTGTAGAATTGTATAGCATCCTTCTTGAGGTCAGCACCCAGGGGAGTCTGGGCTGCAAAGAGAAGTAGAAGGGAAAAACCCCTTGACTGAGGTCTCTGAGCCCTACTAGTCACTACCCACCCGGTTCATCTCAGCGTGGACAAGGAGCTGATGTGCTAATCAGGAGAATGTTCATGGGATGGGGGGTGAGGGGGGAGACAGAGCTCTTGACATGTTTTCATATATATGTTAAACTTTGGATGGTTTCTCTTTCAAAGCTTATAAAAGTGGAGTCTGATCAGGTGCTGCCTTGCCTCGCCTCACTTATCTGGACTCCCCTTCTCCCCAGACCACTCAGTACACTCCTACTGGCTGGGCTGATTGTATTCCCTGGCAGACTTCCTAGGAAAACCCTCTTTGGAGATAAAGAAGAGAGAGAGTGGTAGGACTTGGACCCTGGGGAGGAGAGGAGAGAATACAAGGGTTTCTTCTGAAATAAGGGCCTGCCAAGTAACCTGGCACCTCCCCTGGCCCAGAGGCTTCTTGCAGCCTCTGCCAGGCAGCTCTGGGCTGGAAGGAGCAGAAAGACGGTCTGTTGGGGTAAGGTTACGGTGAGAGGAGGGGAAGCCATATTTCATCGCCCTTATGACTGCAAGAACAAATGGTGTTTATACAGGGACCTTGGCAGTGAGAAAACAGTCATTAAACAGGAATTAAGCAGCTTGTCATCACCACTTCTTTCCAGTTACAGAAAGCAAACCCTCCAAGCCGTTTTTATTGGGCCCTAGTGAGCTCTTCTCTCAACTGGGCCAGATGGGATTGAATGGAGGACGAGTGAGGTGTGTGTGTGTGTGCACATGCATTTGTGGAAGGCAGGAGCAGTTCAGCCTCCGGCGTAGACAGAAGTCCGTTGGGCAGCCTGGCAGGTATGTAGTGAACATTGCATTCTTGGTACTAACAGTGAGTTCTTTTTCTGCCCCCAGGTGACTCCACGTAAAAAGTTCAAATGTCCTGAGTGTACGGCCATCGATGGGCTCTCCCTGGACCAGACCCACATGGTGGAAAGGTGAGTGAACCCGGGCCTGAGACTGCTCCGCTCTGCCTCCTGCTGCCTACCAGGGGTGGAACTTGACTGAGACAGTAGGACGGCAGCCGGGAGCTCCTCGTCCCTTTGCTCTGTGGGAATAGGGTTCGGTTCAAGTTCAGGTCACCCAAAGAACAAATCTGGAATGGGACTTGGCAAATTTATGATGGCTGGGCAGGTTCAGGAGTGGAGGCAGCATCATCTCCAGGAGCCAGAGCCTCTGGGTTGACTAAGTAGTTAACCATTCTCAGTCGCCGATAATTGGAAACTGGCTCCTTATTGTGCAAATTTGAATGGTCAGAATTAAAAAGAAAGCATTGAGGGAACAAATGACCTTTGCCAGAAAACAGAGCTGCCAGCCAAGCTAAGGAACAGATTGAAAGGCCCCAGCATGGCCAGAATTGCTGTGATCCTGCTGCCAGTCTAGTGCCTGCCTTGTACAGAGAATCATTTCAGGCCCCACAGAGAAGTGAAAAATGAGAGAGGATGTGGGCCTGCCCTCAGAGAGAGAGAGTCAGCCAGCATGGGTTCTTACTCTCATGAACACCAGGTTTACAGGGATGTAAATTAATTTCCATTCAACCATCGCGGGAAGATAGAAAATTTAGCTAGTGAGGACACAATCATCTCAGCTCATTTCTCAACCTTTTTCAATTCTCCCTGCAAAGCTCCTGCTCAGCCTATGGCGGTCAACTAGACTGTTAACGGGTCAAATAATGACTATGACTGTGAACCAAATACATGGAATAGAAGAGAGAAAGAGAAATGAGATTGAAGTCCTTTCTAGGTCAGTTAGTGGGGCAGCCTTGACCAGCAGGCAGAGACCTGGTACAACATCCAGGTCTGGCACCAGCTGCCCGTGGGACCCTGAATGGATCATTTTACCTCTCAGTGCCCTGGACAACTCTCTGATGCCTACCCCAGCAGGTGCTTCCTGCCAGACTGACTTGGAGTGGTAGAGAAGGAACCAGCCTGCACTAGGGAAGAAAAGCTTCCCACACCAGGGAAAGTCAGGATTCAGTATGTCCATAGCCCCTCTCCCTGCATGAGATAAGTGACTTCTTTACCACTGACATTAAATGTTACCCTTTGTAAAACTCATAACTCAAGTAATGTTTAAGATACAAAATAGCAGGAGCGCTAAAGATAAGTTAGAAAGTTTGTGGGATTCCTTACTAGACTTTGTGGTTCAGGAAGATTCTTTGTTCTGAAGTTTAACGAGGTGACCACCAACTGAGTGGGATAGTCCCCAGGCCTAACCAGGGCTGACTCAACCCTCTGGGTCAGAACTTCCCCATGGGATCCAACCAACACATTGGTCCCTAAACTGCTGCAAAAGGGTCAAGGGTCCTAACTCAGGATTGGTTCCATTGGCACTGGATTGGTCCCACAAAATGACAGGTCTTAAAAAGGAAGCCAGAAAGCTGCTCATTCCTCCCATTCTGACTCCTCACATCACTCCACAGGCACTAAGGTGGCACAGTAAGATTAACAGCTACACAACATGCCTCCCATGAACCTAGGGTGCCCTTGGTCAATGTGCCCGTCAGTGTTAAGTGCTGGGATTATAAAAGGCAGGAGACAACTCCTGCCCTCAGGCAGTTTACAAGCTAAAGGTAAAACTGTAGGGTGACACCCACAGGATATGCCTGTGACCAGGCGACTCTACCTCTGTGTATTATTTCTCCCTTTGGAAGTCTCACACAACTCCCCACTGCCTGCCAGGTCACTCCTGACTAGGGGCTGCCCCTCTCCACCACTCAATTTTGTATCGCCAGGCTGACTCCTGAGTCTGCAGTTGTTGCCAGATGTCCTGATCTTCGGACTTCTTGAATGATGCCTCTGTATCTATGTCATAGAACGTGACATATCCATGTCATTCTATGATGTCATAGGATCAGAGATTTAGGACTGAAAGGAATGGTCAAATTCAGCCCCCTCATTTTGCAGATGAGAAAGCTGAGCCCAGAGGTTAAATGACTTGTCTGGGGTCGCAGCAATGAGACAGAGTTTGAATCTAGGTCTATCCATCTCTGCTCCCTGATGAATGCATTGGCTCCTTCTAAGCAAGCAGCTCTGCAATGAGGGAGGAAGAGGAGGGAAAACCTCCTCCTGCCTTCCTGGAGTTAAAATCCAGCCTCAGAGTGTCTCCCAGCCTCTGGGTCTCAGCTTCCTTAATTGGAAGATGTTGATCCTCAGAGTGCCTGTCTCTCAGGATTGTAAAGATCCAAGGAGATTATCTTTGTAAAGAGTTTAGTAGGTACTATCCATGCTGCACAGGCTTCACGCCCCACACCTCACTGTACCCAAATTGCCTCCTGCTCAAACTACCTTTGAAGGGCCTTCAAGGTTGTGGGCCAGTTAGCCAAGTGGAGCTCCCTGATAAATCAACCGAGGCATTTGGTCACATTTCATAAAGGGCTAACACCTCCATCTGCCCAACCCATCCCTATCTTTCCAGTTTGTTTCACACCTCATCATTTACCCTTTACCTTCTGGGATGAGACACAAAATTTTAAGGGACCTTAAGGATCCTATCTCATCCATCCCTCTACTTTACTAAGGGAAGAAAGGAAATGAAACTATCAAAGTGAAGAGACTGGACCCCAGGCAGACATGTGTACTTCTGTGAGGCAGACAGCAGTCAATAGTCATTGAAAAAGCACTTACTGTAAACAGACCAAAAGGAAGTCAGTCCCTGCCTTCAAGGAGCTTCCATTCTAAGGAGGAAAAACAACCCATAAAAGGAACTGAAATAGGGGTGGGCAAGGAGCCTGCTGAGGAGAGGAGAGGGGAGGGGAGGGGAGAGAAGAGAAGAGAGAGAAGGAACGGCTGAACTGGGCAGCCTCTTTAACTGGATGTTCTGGGATTGGCCCCAGGGGCTGAGGGTCTTCCAAGGTATGAGTTCCAGGACTAAAGTACTTTTTCAGGATGAAGAGTTTTCTGGGGTAGGATAGAAGAATCTGAATTGTACTCTCTTTATTCAAGACCTGTAGGAAGAGAGATGAACTGAAGCATGGCTGTTTTTTTACAATGTTTTGTACTGTTTTCTTTAAAAATGTACATGGAGGAGTTTGTGACATACCTCTGAAGTGCACAACTTAATGAGAAAATCCCAAGTCATCTTCATTTAGAGCTTTTCCTTCTCTATCGGTTGGAGTAGCTGGGAATGAATGCCTGTGTTAGACCTCCATCTACGCAGGCACTCAGCCCTGTTGGACCCAGGGAGAAGGGAGGCGACCAATATGATGCAGAAGCAGCAAGCCCTCGCTCTGACTACTTTCCCAGTCCCTTTCCAGTCACTGGCCTCCCCCATGTCCTGGGGACGTGAAATTTGTCATCTAATAGCAATCCTATTCCTTCACATTTTCATGGCCTCAAGATTTCCATGATCCCTTGGGTCCTGGGCTCTTAGCATCACTAATGCAGAATCTCTGGAAAGTTGTAGATATATGTTGATAATTTTGTGAACCTTTTTGATGGCTTAATCTTAAAATTAAAGATCTCTTAAATTGACAGAAACCATTGCTTTCTTTCATATGCTAAAGACAGACAGACAGAGAGAAAGAAAAAAAGAGAGAGACAGAGAGAGATGTCCCAGACTTTGACCTGGGTCTTCTCTCTTTCTCTCTCAATGCTCTCTTTCTTCATGATTTCAATAGTTCCTATGGGTTTGATTATCACTTCTATGTAAATGGTTCTTAGATCTATATAACCGATATACCATAGGCATCTCAAATTCAACATGTCCAAAACTAAACATATCTTTACCTCCCAAATCCTGCCATCTTCCAGATTTCCTTATTATTGTGAAGGGCACAACCTCCTCCCAGTCCCCCAGGCTTACAGCTTGCCATCATCCTTGTCTCCTTTGTCTTACTCCACTTTGCCATCTACTATCTTTAATACCTTCACACCAACTCTCAAAATCTCCCTTCTCTGCCCTGACCCAGTCATTGTACAGGTGCCCAATGTAGGCAGACTGTGGCATTAGCTGTTGGTGGCTCTGCTGGCCTTAAGCCTCTACCCACTCAGCCAAATCTGACCATGCCGCCCTCCTAGTCATTCAACTCCAGGGACTCCCTCTGATCTCTAAATCAAATACAAAATTTGGCATTTACAGCCCTTCCCAGGTTGTCCCTTTACCTTCCCAGTTTCCCCAGGTGCTTTATGATCTAGCAGCCCTGGCTTTCTGACCATTCTGCCCTTATGATAGCTTATCTTCTGGCTCCTGGAACACCCTCTTTTCTCATCTCCTTGTTTCCCTGACTTCCTTCAAGACTCAGTCTCTCCCCCATTAGACTGTGCTCCTTGAGGGAGAGGACTGTCTGACCAGTATCAGATGCATAGTGTTTGCTGACCAAAAGACTATGAGACAGACTCTGACTGGTTATCTGTGCCTTCTTGCTAGCAGGCTGCCCCCAGCTCACTGAGTCAGTGTGTGCTTGTCCCCAGGTCCTGAGGCAGTTCTCTTGACCCTTGGAAGGCAGGCCTTGTGCTTCCACAATGGGATGTGTTTCTGTGAAAGGAGAAGGGCAAGCTCCACCTAGCTTCTTCTTTGCCAGCATGAAGCAGACCCACTCCATCATCCCCATTTGTAAAAATGTTCTTCCCAGCTTACTAGTAAATCTGAGTGCTTGGAAATAACCAAAGAGCTAGCATTGTTAGAAGCTCCACATTGCTTATCCCTGTCTCCACATCCAGGCCACTCTAAGGGAGTTCCTTGTATTCATTAGTTTTAGTTAATTAAGTTTTAGTTAATTAAGGTGCCATGGTCTAGCAGAAGAGAGAGAACTGACCTTTCTGAAATCTAACCTTGATGTCCCATCTACTTCAAAGGAGATTTGTATGGGGTGGTAGGTTTGGGGTTTTTTGTTTTGTTTTTTGGGGGTGCTGTGGAGTTTTTCCCTGGGGCTAAGGCCAAAGTTTTCTTCATCCCTCAACTGTCACACTCAGTTGGCATGATTGACCAAGACTGCTTGTGAAGGCTCCCCTGGAGAGGCTGACCCATTCACCTCGGAGGGGTCACCAGCAGGGCTCCGGGAGAGCAGGAAGAGGAGGGAATAGGCATAGCCTCAGAGTCTGCAATCTCCCTTCCTTCTGCTTCTTTTGGCAAATCAGTGCGGCTCAGCAGTTTTCACAAAGGTAACCAAAGTCTGAAACTGTTGTATCTCTGGCCCAGCAGGCCTCTGTCCTCAAATAGTGCTTGGGAGTCACAGAGGGTTTTTCTCTCAACAACCTTGGAAGATAGGGAGGGGTATATATCTCATTTTATGGATGAGGAAACTGAGGCTAAGAGAGGGTCAATGTCTTGCCCACACAGCTGCCTGTGAGCTAGCAGGGGGCAAGGTCAAGACTTGTGCCCAGGTTTCCTGACTCAAAGTTCAGTATTTATTTCTGCCATTTGACAATTCCATTTATTCCTGTGCAGTCTTCCTCCCTTGCCTTTAAACCAACTACAGACTGACTCTTTTCTCTCTTCCCTTTGCTCTCTTTCTGACTGGAAACCAAGGAGTTAAGAAACATCTTGGCAGCTAATCCACCTTGGTTTACAGCATTTGCTCATACGTGGCTGGAAGAATGACTGGAATTTCAGGGGGAGGGGAAAGGAAACTTTGACTTTCAAGTGTGCAGGACTTCCTGGCAGCATCCCTTCTCTTCTCTTTTCTCTCTCTTTTCCTCTCCTCTTCCCACCGAGGAGCTCAGACTCCAACCTCTGCATTAAGAGGACTGGTTCAATCTTGATTGACCCTTCCTAAGAACAGAGGAACAACCTTCAGAGAAACCGTCTTCCTTTGTTCCCTGGGAGGGTCATCTGTACATAGGAGAAAGCATGGCAGAGTGTCTGGAATCTTGGACTTGGAGTCAGAAAGACTTTAATTTAATCTGAACTCAGGTTCTTGATAGCCCTCTGACCCTAGGCAAGTCTTGAAACTTCTATCTGCCTCAGTTTCCTCCTCTGTAGAAAGAGTGTAACAAAAGCCCTGACCTCCCTGGGTTGTTCTGAGGTCAAATGAGTTGACATATATAAAATTCTCTGCAAACCTCCAGGCCCTGTATAAATGCTACCTGTTGTCAATCATCCTCATCGTTGTTGTTGTCATACTGCTCATCTCAGGCTTCTGCATTCCCTCTGTCTACAGATCTGAATGCATCAACAAATTTGCCTCTGTCTTTGGGACCATGCCCCTCAAAGTGGTAGAGCACCGAGCCGACCCAGTTCTGTATAAAGATGACTTCCCTGAAAAACTGAAGAGCTTCCCCAACATTGGCAGCTTATGAAGATGCAACTGCTAGAGGACCAAGTTTCAAAAAGAAGCAGGAGCCTCATGGCCCCTCGAAGATGGGGCCACTGGGTGAGGGCTCTTGAGGAGGGGTTTGACCTCCCAAATATAGTAATCACCTTTCCTCTCTTCCCCCAGAAGGTAGGCCTGGGTCTCTAGATTGTCTTTCTCCTGAGCTAACATGCAGTAAGGTCTCTGGTGAAACCATTTGAAATTACAAAATGGAAGGCTGGGCCCATAGTATCTATTTGCTGCATACTGATATTCCAGAACTTCTGATTTGTTGTTACTTGCCTGTCTGTTTTAGTCTTGGCACATTTGAGACATTATCTGCCTACAATTTTTAGCTTTAAGAAATCATGGGAAGAAAGCATCCCCATCTCACTTTTACTTTTTCCAAATCAGTAGGCTCTTTTGGTGGAGGGGGGGACCTGACTTGTATTCAAATACCAAACAGCAGATCATGATTTATAGATGATGTGTTGGCTGCAATCTGGGATCATAGCATCTGCTTCAAGAGGTGGGGTTGGGAGTCATTTGGGTACCATGCACCATTGTTCCTTGGTCTGGCTTTCCATATAATTAAATTTTATTTTTTACCTTTTTCCCTGGTTTGGCAATTAATACCAATTCTTGTCAGATTTAAGGGGGCATCATTTTCCTATGAGTGGATATATTTCTAGCCTGGCTATCTTTTGTCCCTGAGAAATAATGCTGCCTGGATCTGGAAGGAGATTTGACCTGAAGCTAGTCTTGCCTTGGTGGAATATTAGAGCTCTGGAAGGTGGAATATTAGATCTTCATAGTTAGAAGCAGAGCCAAGATGGCAGAGGATCAGGAAGCAACTCAGCAAACTCCTCCTCTGTCCCAATAAAGAGTCTCCATGGAGACCTAGAAAGTGCACCAGACTCAACCATGATGGAGAAAGCCAAGAAAATGTCTCGGTGAGTTTCATGCTTGGCCTAGGGGGACAGACTGGGAGGTCTGTGAACCCTGGGAATGGGGGTCTGACCAGATGTATGGGGTCTCCTGAGCCTCTGGGGCCCAAAGCAAGGCTGTGAACCAGTAGGGGAGCATGTCCCTGACCTATACCAGGGCACTATGTGGGTGACTGCGTAGGGAAATTGTTCTTAGGAATGAAGTTCTGGTTTCACAAGTGGCCATGGGTCTTAAACTATGTTCTGAGAAAGGAATAAGTTCAGAAATCGGTGGCTAATGGGTGACTCCAATTTTAGGAGCAGAATGGGGTCTTGGGTTTAATTTCTTCAGTTTCTCTGAAGACTGGAATGACCAGGGAAGAAATCTGAGATCAAAAGGGAGCCTATAGTCCTGTCATTTTGAACCCACAAAGCTTCCCAGCTGATTGATAATACCTGAGTTCTAGCAGCAGACTACTTTTCTTTAGACCCGTACCCAGGTCAGCAACTTAGACCAAGGGAATGGCTTTCCTGACTTTGCCCTCAATGAAATCACTAAAAGTTTGTTATCCCTATCCTCTGCAATTCCAGAAACCCTAGAATAACACAATTATCAGTACCGCAATACAGCAGCAACAGAACCAACCCAGATCTTCCCTCTAAAAGGATAGGATCCTGACCCTAACATTCAGAATGAAGTCAAATAGAAGTCTGAAAGAAGGAGCAAAATAATATATTTCTTCTCCCTCCTTCCCCCCATTAAAAGCTATTATGCTGATAGGAATGGTCCAGACACAAGACCAAAAGAAGAGAATCACTCCAGAACATCTATAAATAAAGCCTCAAAGTAAAACACATCTTGGGCACAAATTCATATAGAATTCTTGGGATAGATGAAGAAAGAGTTTTAAAAAAATTTTTTTTAATGAAATGAGAGTTTGAGAGGGAAAAGTGAAAAAGAAAGAGAAGTATGGAAGAAAGAATTGGAAAGGTAATTAACAACTTGGCCCAGAAGGTACAAAACCTTGCTCAAACAACAAATCCCCTGAAAATGAAAATGGACCAAATAGAAACCAGTGACATCATGAGGTAAGAAATGTTAAAACAAAGTCCCAAGACTGAAAAAAAAAAAGAAATTTTAAGGTGTCTCAGCAAAAGCACAGGACCTGAAGAAAAAATATAGGAATCATTGGGCTACCTGTACACTATGATTAAAAGGGGGGGATCAGAAGATATATTCAAAATCTTTTTTTAGTTGTTTTTTTTTGCAAGGCATTGGGGTTAAGTGACTTGCCCAAGGTCACACAGCTAGGTAATTATTAAGTCTCTGAGGTCAGGTCTTCCTGATTCCAGGGCTGGTGCGCTATCCACTGCACCACCTAGCTGCCCTATATTCAGATCTTAAAAGAAAATTGCCCAGATCTCCTAGAACCAGAGGGCAAAGTAGAAACAAAAAGATTTCATCAGTCACTTCCTGAAAGAAATTTCAGGAACATTCTATCCAAAATCTAGAATCTCCAGAACAAAAAGCTAGAAAGGATGAATTCAAGTACTGAGCCACAGAGTTACACACAGTGTAGCAGGAGCAGAGAACTTGGAATATAATATTCCAGAAGACAGCAAATATAGGTTTATAGCAAACTGAATATAATCTTGCAGAGAGAAAAATGAATCTTTAATACATTTGAAGACTTTAAAACATTTCTCATATAAACACCAGGCATTGTAGTAACTTTGAAGTTCAAATACAAGAGTGAAGAGAAATGAGAAGCTAATCACAAATGAACAATCAAAGAGGACTAGACACAGATAAATTCCTTGCATTCAAATGCGGGGAGAGTGATATATATGAATCCTCTCTGAACCCTGTCATCATCAGGGGCTGTAGCGGGAGTCTAAATTATACAGAAGGCCTGAGACTAATTCTGTTATATCTTGATCTGAAGAGGAAAATGGAGAGGGAAAGAAGAGAGCATGTTTGGGAAAAATGATCTCACAACATCAGGGAACCCAAGAAGACATCTATACAGACAAGGAGAAGCAAGTAGGGAAGAGAGCTGATGTTTGAACCTCTCCTGAATTGATCACAGGAGGGGGAAAATATACAGAATTGGATACAGCAATACTTAATAGAGAATGAGGGGGAAAGGGAGAAGGGAATTAGAGGAAAAGTATACTATGAAAGGAATTTCTTTTAAGCAAAACAAATTAAAGATGTACAAAAATAACACTCTTTTGAGGTGGCAAAGAATGAGAATCTTAAGTGGGTGCCTATCAACTGGGTAATGACTGAACAAGTGGTGTATATAAATGTGATGGAACAGGATGATTGCAGAAAAACCCAGGAAGACTTAATATAAACCGATGCAGTGTAAAGTGACTAGAACCAAGAGAATAATGTATACAATGACAACAGTATGGGAAAGATAAACAACTCTGAGGAATACATGATCATGTACCTTTTGTAAAACTCTGCTAAGTCTAATTTCTGTTGTCTGTCATGAGAGGGGAAAGCATTGGAGAGGTTCTAAATGTTGAGAAGTTCTGAGTGTTGTTTTCCTCAGAAAATCCCTTTTCCTTGAGAGAGAAAACTACAAAACTATTTTGGAAAAGTTTAAAAGGCACCTAACCGTACCTGACGACCATAGTCAGTAACCTGATGATGTAGCCCTGGGCATCATGGAGTACCCAAGAAGGTGCCAGCATGTCTTTACATTATTTTTTTACTAGATAAACACTACCTCATTAGCTGACTGTTCTTCAGTCTGGCATCAATGAGAAAAACTGAGGCCCAGAAACTAAGGGATTTAGGATTTTGAGCTGGAATAGGGGACCTTAGAGATTATCAAGTGCAACAACCACATTTTACCAATTAGGAAACAGTTCCCAAGAGGTAAAGTGATTTGCCCAGTAAATAGCAGAACCAGGGTTTGAACCTAGGCCTCTCTCTTGCGTCTAAGTCAAAACTTCCCTCCACAATGCAACACATGTACATAAGGAGTAGGATTTGAATAATTATCTGTCCCCAGGGGGCATGAGGAAACATGTAGGATCCTCCCTCTTTCCATCCTAACAGATGAAGTGAGGAAATAGGTGGGTTGAATCCTAAAGGAGGCAGCCTCAGTGCTTGGTAGTGTGCCCACTCATTCCCTCACTCTTCTTTCTGATCAGCGGCTCCGGCTCAGGTGGTGGACACTGAGGTGGAGTCTCTGAGACTGACAACTGGGAGGAACTGTCAAGATCCTTGAGTCCAACTGAGTCCTGGAGAGGCTTTCCTCCAAGCCCTGAATATTGTCCTCTGCTGAGAGACCTTGAACCAAGGCCCCACCCTCACCAGCAAGCCCCTTGGTTTGGAATTCCAATAATGTTCTTGCAAGGATTCATGATTTGCTTGGTGTGGACACTCCCTCTACAGCTGTAGATTGCAGCCCTTCCAGTGACTTAATCCATATTCTTCCTGAATTAAAAGCTTGCTCATCTCGTGGAGTCCTCCAAGGGTGAGTGAGCTTCCTTGCCCTTAAGAGAGGCTGGGCCTCAGACTGCAGATATTGTCCCCCACTCAATTCTTATTGAGACCCATCAAGCCTGGTTAGGAATGGTCAGACAGTGCTTGTGTTTGGCCTTGGGAGCCCAGCCATCCCCACATGAAGAAGCATCAGAAGAAGATTATCTCAAATTTTCTTTTTCTTATCTGTAACAGTAATAATAGCTGATATATATATATATATAAATATATATATATGTATGTATATACATATATATACACAAAAAAAAACCTTTTAGTACATTGTTTTGAGTCTAACAAATGATATTTTTATCATTTTACAGGTGTGACAATGACTTGCCTCAGGTCATCTAGCATGGGCATAGATGGAATGCAAACCCAGGCTTCTTTTGACTGTTTGTGTCCCAAGCTCTTTCCATTTAGCTGGGTGGGTTTCAGTCCAAAGAGCCATTCCTGGGTTATCTGTTCTCAAATACAGTCTGGGGCCCATAGCCTTGCTTGGCTGAGGCTCAGGGCAGGAATCACGGAGGAGGACTAGCTCGGACACTGTCCATGATTACAGCCGAGCATGAAAGTTTTAGTGATCTCACCCCCACCCAGAGCAGAACCCAGAAGCATCTGGCCTGGGGGGACCAATGAGCCTGGCTTCAGAAGCAGAACAATGATGCTAATTAAAATGACATGTTTGTCCCATGGCGGCCCACAGCTGGTTTCAGATTGAGAAATCTTTTTAAAGAGAGTACGTTCCAGCAGCCCACAGAGGTGAACCAAAGTTGTCCCTGGACTGAGCCCAAATGTGGGTGCTTTCTCACCCCCTCCCCTCGGCCCTGAGAGATCTGCTGGGTTTTTTCCACTGACAGGACCTAGTTGAAATGTCACAAGAGTTCCATGTTTGAATTACATCTTTGCTCATTAATGTGAGATCATTAGTGACATTTTTACCTTATGTGTTTATCGTTGCTTCCTTCTCCACCTACTTCTTCATCTCATTTTCTGTGTCCTCAATTGATCTCTCCTGGAGAAGTACAGAAACATTGATTTGAATTTTGTCTCAGACACAACACTTCACCAATGCAGACCTCAGGTCCAACATTTGTGAAATGGGAAGATTAGACTTGGTCAACTCTGATGCAAACCCTGTAATTGAGTCTCTTCGGGGACCTCCCTTTCTGAGGGTTGACTTGATTTCTCCCTCCTAGTTGAGAGTCCCTGATCTGGAACTCTCTCACCTCCTGAAGCTTTTAGCAAAGATAATGGTTGACCAGACCTGCACATGTAGCTTCTTCGAGATCCTGCAGTCTGAGAGACTTTAGACTTCTTTTAGTCCAATTCCATTATTTTCAGAGGCCTGGAATGAGAGGAGGTGATGGCTCAGGATATGGAAAGAGTTGGGATTTGAAGCTAGACCATGGAAGCCAATCCCTTACTTGTTCTTTTTCACTACTGCTTACTATAATTTCCCTTTGTCTCAGGGCTGAAAAGAATGAGGGTGCCTGTGTGTATATTTATGTATGTAGTGTGTGGGACAGGGGCCTCTGCACAGGGGAATGGGAGGATGGACTGGGCCAACAGAAGAAAGACCAGTCTGGGTATTCTGGACCACTGAAACTTCCTTCCTCATTCAATCACAGGACCCCAATAAGGGATTTCCATTATTATTATCATCATTAATCAATCAAAGATCACTTGCTCTTTCATGCTATGCTAAGTAGGCCCTGGGGAAGATAAGAATAGAAGATACAAGGCCCAGGTCTTCCTAGAAGTTGCAGTCTAACAAGGCAGCTAACACACCAGCTATACAAAAAAAAAAATTGAATAAGCTCCTGATTCCACTTCTGATCCCATCACTCCCATCAGCTGCACCAGGTGTATGGGCTCCTGCTGGAACTTTTCCCCTTCTCTCCTCAGCTCAAATGTGCAGTACCCCACCGTGATGCTGTTCACTGGCCATTTTTACAACTTGCCTAGCACTCTTGTACCCTATTCCCTTTCTGTCCCTTGCCTCTAAGAACAGGAATCAACAACCTTCCTGGAAAGAAGCGTGTAAGATCATTTCTCTGTGAATCCTTTTCCCACCCTATGGGACTCCCCGACTGAGTCCTAAGCACCAATCCCTCCATGTTGTTATACTTTCCTTGATGACGTGGATGGGCATGTTTGCTCTTTTTGTGTCCTCTGAGCTTAGCAAACAAGACTGGGCACAGCTTCATCTCTGTTGGTTGTATTTTTCATTGAGAATGATGCAAAATCAAGTACTATGTGTTGTCCAAGGTATCTCATAGTTTTCTGGGCTTTAGAGGTGGGAGATGATCCAGACCAACTCTTTCCACATTCATTGCTTTTGATGATGAAGAAACTGAGACCGAAAAAAGTTAATCGATGTGTCCAAGATCACAGGGATTAATAAATTGGGTCACCTGGATTCATTCCAAGTCCATATGCAGAGTTCTACTCTAGGTAGCCCCTGCAATTTTAGAGCAGGAACAATCCAAATAGAAGATGAAGGTTTATGAACCATAGTGAGGAGAAATTAGTTTATTCATCCCAGATCAGAGTTAAAGAACTGGTCTCCAAGGTCTTAATCCTCAACATGGGAGCATCTGCCCACGGAAATCCAGAGTGTCTGGTTTCAGAATCAGAGCAATAATGATAATTAGATCCTGAGTATCTGTGGCTCTGTTGTGGAAAGCAGATTGAAAAGTGGGAAAACCTTTATTGCTGAAGTCTTTAGTCCAGTTAGCAGGCTTGCTTTCCTCTGAAGGATAGTATGATCTCTGAGGTGGACTACATTTTTTTCCAGCTTCTTGAGACAGATATAGGCTTTCCTTGTAGCAAGTAGAAGACATCACTCTGTATCTGAAATGACCCTGGTCCTGTGTGGAATATAGGAGATTGAGTGAGTTTCTTTGCCTGTCTCAGCTGCTTCCTGTGAAGCAATCCTAGCGGGAATTTTAACTGAATTGGCAGGCATTCCCATCGAAGAATGTTTTGGAAGCCATCACAGCTTTCCATCTTGGGATCTGAAGGTTAAGTTAGCCTCCAGGCCTTGCCCCCAGCTTATACCCCACCCTTACTCTTTTAGAACCAAGTGGGATCCTTCAGGTAAAAAAAAAAATCAAACTTGTATTGAGATTTTAAAAAGTATTGCTGTCATTTCTCAGTAACATCCATTCCCAGAGAATCCTTTCTTGAACCAAAAGAAGTACAGTCTTCACTCTGAGTTCTGCCATCTTTTACTGTTCTCTTTTGCTTTGTTGTGGTCATAGATCTGTGGTTCCCTTGGCTCTGCTCACCTTCCCAGATTTTAGGTGTTCCTATTCTTGTTCGTTGAAACACACTAATAGCCCATCAAATCACAGGCTGCAGTTCAACCCTCCCAGTCGATGATCATGGCCTTCATTTTTCAGTTTTAAATTATTATAACTATTTTTGTCTGCCTTTCTCTCTGTCATTGCCACCCTTAGGGTTAAATGTTCAGTGGTATCACAAGAGTCAAAGGGTATAAACGTTTAGTAATTTTCCTAGCATAGGTCTAAATCATGGCCTAGAATGGTTGAACCAAATCACAACTCCACCAACAGTGTAATAGTGTCTCTGCATTCTCATAGATTCTCCAACATTGATTATTTTTATGTATTTGTGGTGTTTCCCCTCAATTTTTAATGCCTGTGATCTCCAAGAATCTGATCCCAATCTGTATCTTCTCCTGTCCAGGAAAATGAAATCTCATTTGATTGGGTACACCTTCAAGTCCAAGAGATTAGGCCTTGAAGCAACTGCAGGACAGCCACTTCAATCCAATCTCACCCCACCCTGCCACCCCAACTTCCACATAGCCATAAGGAAACTGAGGTTAAGTGGCCTTTGAGATCTCACTTGGAGGTCAGAATTTCAATCTATATCTTCTCCACATTCATTGCTCTTGACTCCATGCTGCCTTACTTTCCATGCTCCCAAAGTTGTTTCTCCATGGTGTGAGAATTCAAACTCTATTGTACCACAGAGTTACTCCCAGAGCTCTCATGCTGCTCTATCCTAAAGCTTCTGGGGCCTCCAGGCTCCCAAAGAGGGTGTGTGTGTGACGCCACAGGCGTCTTTTTGCCTGTGGCTTTTGTTTTGCAGGCTAGCCATCTCTGGCACCAGGAGGGAGGCCGCCTGGGGAGAATTTGGCTCTTTTTTCCAGTCTTTCAAACCTCTTTCCTTTTCAAGAAGCAGCTTAGTCACCAGAGTGCATTGAGGGTGTTTTGTTTTCCTCAAATTTACAACTTTCTAGGCAGGGACACTTCCCTCTATTCTATTCCCAGCTGGCTGGGTCCCTCGGCTGCATCTCCCCCTCTACCCATCCAGCCTCTCTCTATATTTATACACATATATATCTCAAAGTTGATGCATGGAAAAGACATAGAGCTCCCCAAACAGCTATACCTACTGGATGTTATAAAGCTATTGTGTTTCTACAACTGTTCTCACAAGATTGCCACACTCAGCACAACACTATTCTTGCCTACTTCATGGCAAGTGGAAATTGTTATCCCCTTACATACATGCACATAGACTATGTATATATCCACACACACATGTGTTATATACATACTATTCCACATGTATAAGCCTGGGTAAAGTCATTGAACTAATCAGAAAACTAGAAGTGATAACAGAGCCCACATTTCATGAGTACAGGGTAAGAGAGTACAGTGAGGAAGTTACTTGAATTAGAATCAGGAGACCAGATTAGAACATAGCTTCATCTCAGGGGCCATAGAGGCAGCATGGTAGGGAGCTGGAGCTGCACTGGAAGTCCCTATCAGTACCTTCTCCAAATCTCAGACTCCTCTTCTATAAATGAGGACCACTATCTGCACCACCCCCTCACAAGGCTATAGTGCTCTGGGAGCCTTAAAGGTCTACAGGAGTAGGGGCTAGTTCGCCATGTCATCTTTTACAGACTTTCCGCTTCAGAATGCAGCTGTTTGGCTCTGTTACTTGGAGAAGAGAGATTTTATGTCTCTTGGGATTTGGGTTGTAGCCATAAACTTAGACCATTAAGGGTGTCATAAAAGCTCAGGGAAAGACTCTGGGGATCTTTGAAAGGTCAATGCAGAAGAGCCAAGCTGACCTTGGAGCCCATTTGGTCTTAGCACAGTGTCCCCTGACTCTTCCCTGTTCTTGCCAGATGATTTAGAATCAGAGGAAACCATGGAAATCTATGTGCCTGGCCTTATTTGACAGAAGAGGAAGCAGACTGGGGGTGACACCTTCCCAGATACAGGATTAGAACGTGGGTCATCTCAGGCTTGTTCCACTCCTCTGTTTCCCCTCAGATAGAGGATGCCCTTTGTCTCTACCTGGTGATGATGGCAGCCTGTCCTTCTTCCTTCTGGCTTCAAATCCCACTCACCCAGTCACCGAAGGCCCCGGGGGTCTGGATCCTATCTGCCCCGACAGACTGGATTACCAAGTGCCCAGTCCTCCAGCAGCAGCCCTTTTCCTGTGCTATAAATAAGCCCCATGTTTATTTTCTTACATTATTGAACTGAGCACTTGGGATTTGGGCCTCTTGACTAGCCCGGAGCATGTCCATCCGGTGCCTGGTGTGGGCCATGGGTGGCTGGCTTCAGTCTGAAGCTATTTCCAGCCCTTCCCCAGTGTGTCTTGAACATGGCTTAATTTCAATAGAAAGAACCGTGTGCAGCTCAGAGTCTGCTGATTTTCAGGTTTCATCTTTCTGCCAGGCCAGTGCCTGCTTAGAAGGAAAGCTGTGTTTTTCATTAAGGGGATAACGGCCACAATTGTGGTAATTAGCTGAAATTGCCCATTGGTGGCAGCAACTCCAACAGGATTCCCAATCAGTTTTCTGGGGTAGGCTTTGAGAGGCTCACCTCTGTCGCCGTCTCCCCCAGCTCTAGCTCTTGGCCTTGTCTAATGGATCTGGTCTTGCCGGGGTCCTTGTTTTTATCACTAATATGGCAGGGATAGAAACAGAGTGAGGGCACCTTCCCTTTTCCAACTTCTTCCCTTCTCCAACCTGACCCTTCTCCCCCCCCCAAAAAAATAGAACTGTGAAGACAACTAAACATATTCTTCTTATTCACCAAGTTGGAGTAGCAATCAGAACCTGGCTTTTTTCCTCGACCGCCAGTAATTAGCTATGTGAACTAGGAACAAACCACTTACCTTCTCAAGACCTTGGCAAGATCATCAGACCAGATGATCTGGTAGGGCCCTTCCATCTCTAATATCCTATCATTTATCCTTGACTTCTCGACCTCCCTCCTCATCAGGCCATCAAAGTAGGAAAAACAACATCCCATTTGAAGAATAGAGAATTAAAGACATCATAATTCTTAATGGTACAATTCTTTCCTATCCTGAGAGATGAATGATTAAGGAATTCTTAAGAATTCCTGAGAAAACCCATGCTTTAGGGCAAGACAAATCTTTCCCTTTTAGGACCTGGCCTGAAAATGCCCTCTCCCATTTATAAAGTACTTTCTTCAGGGTGACAAAATGCTTTCCTTTCAGCATCCCTGAGAAGGAAACTAGTAAAATTATTAACCTCATTAAACAGATGAGAAAATAGGCTCAGATAGAGAAGTGTCTTGGCCAGGATCCCACAGTTCATAAGTAGCAGAGCTAGGATTTAAACTCACATCTCTTGGTCCTAGCCCCAGTGTATTTTTTTACTGTATCAAGTAATTTTCAAAAGACAATCAGCCAAAAGGAACAGATGCCTATGCAACATTACCAATCTTTTACTTTCATTCACTTATTCTTTGATTCATTAAACCAAGTGGTCAACCAATATTGAACCAGGTGTCCCCTGTGGTCAGGGGAGGCAGAACCTCCCTTGAAATCACAGAAAGCAAAATAATAATGATAAAATTATTAATAGTTGTTCATTGATCTGTGTTATATATGAATTTCTGTCTTGCTTCCAGTTATTTTCATAGACAGAAACAGTTGAATTGATATATATTAGCCTCAAATTCAGAGGAAAATGCAAGATGAGGGCTGTGCACTCAGCTCAGATTGTGCAGTCCCTTACCAATGGTTGAGAAAGTATAATAAACAGATACTTGTTGCTATTTCTCTTTTATTCTAGATGTTCATTTCCCGTAGTCTAGATGGTGCATTTCACATATGTGTATAGAAGATATTTAGTATTACTGATTTTGATTTTAAATGCCCACAAAACCACTGGGTGAGGCAGTCAGGCCATCTACCTACCTCCCTGAAGGGGGTAGGAATGGGGTACTCCCTCTATTAAGCTCCTGACTCTGATACTGTTTTTCTCTTCCCCAGTCAGGGACCCCACTATCCATAGCTATATTGAGCTTATATTATAAGTTAATGTATGTTGTAGATAGAAGCAACTAGGTGATGCAGTGGATAGAAGGGCCTGGAATCAGTAAGATTCAAGCAGAAATATGGCTTCATACCCTTACTAGCAAGTCATTTAACTTCCTCCTGTCTTAGGTTCATCATCGGTAAAATGAGGATAATAACTACAGAAGAGCTTCTCCTCTACTAGGTACAAGGTGGCACAGTCCTTCTCAGAAGGCCAAAGCCAGATCCAGTTGGTAGCCTTCTATGGACACAGGAGTAAAGATTTACCAGGACTGGCCAGATGGTTCAGAAGCAGCATTTGAACTAAATCTTAAAGGATTCATGAGAATAAAAAAAAAAAATGATGGGGGATAATATAAGCAAAGGCACAATGGGGAAGAAGATTTTTCTCCCCATTTTCAGGAAATAATGAGCCATTTGAATTGCAGAATCCTAAAATTGGAAGGGACCATGGTGTTAGGAAACATTCTGAGATACTACTGGAGATCCTAGAGGGTCTTCAATGCTCTTCTCTGCTCCCTCGATACTTGGGTGCTCTTTCCTTCTTCATCTTTAGCATGTCTGTATTTACTGGGTTGTTTTGCGCTGCCTGTCTCTGCCATTCTGGATTCGGGGATCTGAACCCAACTGCCTTTCAATTGGTCAATGTTGAGGTCATCACATATCCCTTCTAAATGGCACATGTCTGTTTCTCAGGACTGACTGACCCATAATTTAGTATTACTAATCTTATTACATTCAGTTCCAGGCTAGTGAGTTTAGACTTTATTTGTAGGTAGTGGGGTGCCATTGATAATCTTTGAAATGAAACCTGGTACAATCAAAGTAATGGTTTGGACTCTCAATAGATTAATCTGGTATTTTAAAGCATGGTGGGATGAGAAAAGGGGTCAATAAGGCTAGCACAATAATTCTATATAGCAGGCAGTAAAGGCATAAACTAAGGTGAAGACAACAGGAAGGAATCCATTCAGAAACATGTCTACTGGTGCCCATGGTGATAGAGAAGGGCAGCTATGATGTCCACAAAGAACACAATAGTCTTCATCATCCCATGTATCCATCGTGGACACAAATTGGCCATAGGCACTGAGGAGAGCCAAGCCATTGCAGTGACCCCAAAGATACTTTGTTGAGAATCTCAGTGATCCAAGCATCATGACAGCTGGTTGTGCAACACAAAGACTTGACTTCTGGCCATTTTCTCTTTCCCATTTGGGTGGAGTTCCATCCTGTTGGCCCCTGCTTGCTATGAGATCCCATCTGAATTGGTGAGTATCCAAGCTTCAGCCCACATACCTACATTCCCTCATCTGACTGGAAACTTCCAACCCTATCTCTATGATTGGGTGAGGGGCTTTCTGGTGCCCTTGAATTTCTCTCCTGCTTTATCTCTATCCCTCTCCAAGGTTTTCCCCCCTTCTATTTCATGCTGCATGCTGTGGTGCAGAACACATGATGCCAAAGGAACATAATTATGTCCTTTCCCAAAATCTAGGGAATGTCAGTGTGGAGAGGAGGAGACTCATAAAAGAGAGAGGGAGGGAGGGAGGGAGGGAGGGAGAGAGAGAGAGAGAGAGAGAGAGAGAGAGAGAGAGAGAGAAAAGAAAGATGAAATGGAAGGAATAATCCCAGGAGGCAAAGGGAGAACACAGTGAATCTGGATCATCTGTCCATCTAAGTACCACCCCCAGTAGTGCCATGGAAATAGCATGCAGACCCTATGACTGGGCTTACTTCTATCTAGTTAAGGCAACACCTTAACACATGGACTACATATGGTCATAAACCAGAGCTCCTTAATGAAGTTTTCTCTTTCTGAAACCAGTAAGTCTATGTTGTCCTCTTAAAAAAAAATAAAAAAGATCTGTTTGGAATCACAGGATTCCTGGGAAAATATCAACTCTCACACCCCATTATGTCTGGGGCCAGCATGGGGACTCTTGCCCATGGGGATGGGTGGAAGGTTGGATGGGTTTGGTTGGGATTTTTTTGCTATCTGGGAAGCTTAGCTCTCCTGGCCTATCAAGCATAACAAGCATAGGGAAGTGATTCTTTACTTATCAGCTGAATTTCCCAGAAGAAAACCCTAGAGTGAAGAAGAGCACTTTTCATGAAGATGTTGGGAGCATTGCTTTGGGAAAAGGGCTAAAGTCAGGGAAACGTGGCTTAGTCTGGGGGTGGAGTGGGGCAAAAGTCCCCATTTAGAGTCGTATCATGGAGGGAGCCTCTGGGAAGATAGGGGATCTGGAGGGCTCAAGATGCCCAACTGGGGAGGGCAGAATTTGGCAATAGTCCTTCTGAATCTCAGACATAAATTGACTTTCCCAGATTAACACAGCTAATTAGTACAGAAACTTGGATCCAACTCAGGTTTCTTGATCCCAAATCCGGTGTTGTTTCCACTGCTTGGTCTAGTTGTTCACATGGAAAATGGGCTGGGGCAAATGCCCATGGTCCCTTCATCTCTGAGAGTTGGGTAGCTGGCCAAACCTACGGGATATCCAGCAGAAAGGACAGTGAATGGATGTATGTGCTAACCTTGGATCAACACAAAATCACCAGTCAAGTTTATGGCAAATTATTCTCCTGCACAAACTGCATTCCAACAAAATGCTCCTACTTGCTGCTCTTTGTTATGAAATTCCAGTTCCATCCTCCAAGCATTTGCACAGATTGTGCCCTGGTCCTGGAATGCACACTCTCCTCACCTCCAGCTCTTAGAATCCTTAGCTTCCAAGCTACTAAAAAGGGTAAATTCAGGAATAGGACAGAATGACTCTCTATATCTATCTAACCTGGGGAAAACAGAGAAGCAACTTCAGTGACTAACAATTAAGAAGGCAACTAAGGTGGAAGAATGGATGAAAGGAGAAAAGTCTAACTCCATTAATAATCTTCCACAAAGATCTAGAAAATGCAATGAACCAAATTCTGATCAGGAAATTTAAGAAAACTTTTTTCCCCTAACCCAGGTTGGTTTAAGGAAACAGAAGTCTTTAGACATTGGGTATGGAGATGCCAGGAGCATGTTGTGTAGAGCATTTGAGCACCCATGAACTGAAAGAGAATTAAGTTGGGAACCAGGGCAAGACAAGGGCTCACACTCATACAGGGGCAACTGACCTTGTGCAAAGTGGGAGAACGGGTGCCAACTGGTAGGTCTTTTACTCACTATCCAGATCCAGGGAGGAATTAGGAGAGCATCTAGGGGTGCCATTCCAGGATAGGGAGCAGTTACAGTTCTAGGCTATGTACCAAGAGAGGAATTATTTCAGAAGGAAGCAGTGTCATGTGGCTTAAACCCAAAGGGCAGATCTGGGTCTCAATTCCAGCCTTTAACCCAGCCTGAAGTCAATGAGGGAATATCCTGGTCAGGAATCTTAAACTAAAGGTAGTTTGCAGTTCTGTCAGTGGATATCCCAGCTAGGTGATAATGACTGAATCTAACAGCAATCTATTGGAACTTGAACCAGGGACATTAAGTGAAAAAAGGGTCACTTAGACCCAAATGATAAAAACAACTGGCCTGGAAAGCAGATCATGGAGATCAATAACCATAAAACTACCTAGGTCTCTTAGAAATGGGGCAAGGTAGAAACAGAATTCACCTGTAACCTCTTAAACCCTAAAATGAGAACTTCCAGGAATACTATTACCAAGGCCCAGTGCTTCAAGCTTAAAGAAAAAATACTATTAAGCAGACAAATCTTTCAAATATTGAGGAATCAAAGGATCATGCAATATTTAGCTGCCTTCATTACAAATGAATAGAGAATTTGGAATACCAGATTCTAGCAGGCAAAAGATCTAGGTCTCATAAACAAGAATAACATCTTTAAAAACTGAGTATTTGGGGGCAGCTAGGTGGCGCAGTGGATAGAGCACCAGCCCTGGAGTCAGGAGTACCTGGGTTCAAATCCGGTCTCAGACACTTAATAACTACCTAGCTGTGTGGTCTTGGGCAAGCCACTTAACCCCATTGCCTAGCAAAAACCTAAAAAAAAAAAACTTGAGTATTTAATGTTTAAAGTTTTAATTTAATTTATTTAATGAAATAGAGGACTTCCAAGCATTTCTGATTTAAAAAAAAAAGTAGATTTAAGAAAATTTAAAGTATAAACATGGGAATTAAGAGATACATAAAAAAGGTAATATAAGCAAGTAATCATGAGATAAACTTCATAAATGGGGAAATAACAAATGCTAATATTAATACATTCAGATCTATCACTCTCATGGGTCAAAGAGGAAGTCTAATTAGAGAGCAGACCTAAACATGGTTCTGTTAAGTTTTGAAGATCTTAAAAGGAGAATGGAAAGGATGGGGTAAAGAGAGGAAGGAAGAAAAGAACTAAATCTCACAAATGCATTGAAATTAGAAGACTGTAAAAGCAAGGAACTGATTGAAAGAGGGAAAATACACACATACATACATATATATATATATATATATATGCATAGTTGAATACAGAAGTACATTTCACTCAACAGAGAAACAGGAAAAGAGAAGAGGGAAGGGAGAATTAAGATTGAGGGTAGATTAAGGGAGAGTAGTTTTAAGCAAAACAAACTCAGAGAAGTACAAGAGACTAAGCCTTAACAATCATAACTATGAATATGAATGACATGAATTCACCCATAAAATGAAAGAAGATTGCAGAATGCATTAGAAATTAGAATCTCACAATATGTCATTTACAAGAAACACAACTGAAACAGAAAAATACATATAGAATTCAAATAAGTGACTTTTTTTAGGTTTTTGCTAGGCAATGGGGTTAAGTGGCTTACCCAAGGCCACACAGCTAGGCAATTATTAAGTGTCTGAGACCGGATTTGAACCCAGGTACTCCTGACTCCAGGGCTGGTGCTTTATCCATTGTGCCACCTAGCCGCCCCTAAATAAGTGACTTTCAAATAAGCAAAACCTATTAAGTTTCAGTTAAATTTTTTTCTAAGGCAGGAATAATGAACTCAGATAAAGCAATAATAGAAAAATAAGAAATAAATAGGAAAACTACATTTTGCTGAAGAATATTATGAATAATAAATATCAAGGCTAAATGCATTTGCAATAAATGGCATAGCATCTGAATTCTTAAAGAAAACATTACATGAATTAAAGGGAGAAATATAGAGGAAAAACTTTAACAGTGGGGAATCATAACTAATCCCTCTCCTATCTTTATAAATCCAACCAAAATAAGCATTAAACAAATGAAGGATCTGGATAGAATTTTAGAAAAACTAAATATGATAAATGAAGATAAATCTATTTCTTAGCCCCACATCACATTGTTTTTGCAAGGCAAATGGGGTTAAGGGTTTACCCAAGGCCACACAGCTAGGTAATTATTAAGTGCCTGAGGCCATATTTGAACTCAGGTTCTCCTGACTCCAGGGCTGGTGCTCTATCCACTGTGCCACCTAGATCTTTAAAGGAAAGATTTAAAATCAATTGGAGACTAAGTTTATAATTCTAAAAATGAATAAGACAAAGAACAAACCTTAGAAACAATGTCAGGAAAAATAATGAGCATAATTAGAAAACATACCAAAATTTGTGGGATACAGCCAAAACAGTACTACAGGAAATTTTATATGTCTAAATTCTTCCATCAGTAAAAAAGAGAGTGGACCAATGAATTGGGCATACAAATCAAAAAGAAAACTCTAGAAAACCAATAAACTAGAGACATTCAATTAAATACCAAAATGCAAATCTTGAGAAAGAGGAAACTGACAAAAACTGAGAGGGAAAAATATAATAAAAGAAGAATATGATTTTTTTTAAAAAGACAAGATGGTGGTGGTCTCTCTAGTTAAGTGCCTATTTCCTGTGATCTCTCAACTGTTATCTCCACACCTCTTTGATCTAACCTTGTTCAGCTATGAATGACAAGTCCCTTTGGTTAAACAGATTAGATCTCAGAGTTGGACATTTAATCCAATCCCCCTTCCCCCTTCCTCCCACTTACCTTTTGACAGTAAGATAATTGAGATCTGGGAATATTATATGATGTCCAAGGGAAATTTGAACCACTCTGTCCCTGAGCTCGTGCTCTTTCCACTGTACCTACAGATGCTTGCTCTATCTTGTGTCAGAGGCTGGTTAAGCACGTGCCTAGGAGCCCTCAAGGTTAGCAAAGAAGTCAACCTTGGTCCCTTCTCTTTCAGAAGGGAAATCATCCCTTTTATGCTCCAGCCTTCCCCCACCCCCTTACTTTGATGCAGGAACACAAGCACCTGAGCAGAAAGTATAGGATCATAGATTTAAGCTTGGAAGGACTTAAAAGACTAGAATCCAACCCCCTCATTTAACTGATGGAGCAACTACAACTGAGAAAGGTTAAAGGAAAGGTCACAAAAGTATTGGTGGAGGCATGATTCAAATGTAAGTCTCAGGTCCAGTTTGGGATCCTACCTGGCCTAACAAATCTCCCTCTCTGGATCTCAATTTCTTTATCTGTAAAATATGGGTGATGGTAGACTAAGACATCTGAGATCCCTTCCAGTTCTAAATCTGTGATACCATGTATCACATTGGGGAGATCACATTAACTCCCTGGGACTCAATTTCCTTTTCTGTAAAATTAGGGGATCTACAACATGATCTCTCTAGCTCCCCCCTTTCCATTCTAAATCTCATTAGCCTTCTCCTCTGATGGGTCTTGATGCTGGGGAACCTAGCATGTTCTTGATCTGTCTTTCAATTCCTAGGCCCCTGGACTTTTGTCCCTAGGATTTGAGTGATAATGGAAACTCATTCTCTGTCCATAGCTGATGGAATGATGGGGGTCTTAGCTGGCATAATGAATAGAGAATCAGGCCTGAAGAAAGAAAGACTCATCTTACTGAGTTCAAATCCATCCTCAGACACTTACTGACTGGGTGACCCTGGGCAAGTCACTTAAGCCAGTTTGCCTCAATTTTCTCATTTATAACATGACCTAGAGAAGGAAATGTCAAACCACTCCACCACAGAAATTGAATGGTTCACAAAGAGTCATACATAGCTAAAAAGACTCTACACAAGAACAGTGAATTCCATACCTGGATGACCCCTGAGGGACCAGACCAATACAGCAGAGAGAGTGGGAAGAAAAGCCTTTTCAGATTCTTTTTTTTCCTGCTGCCTCTGCCCAAGTTTCTCCCTATCTA
The DNA here is from genome assembly GCF_037893015.1 of Macrotis lagotis. Classification (NCBI taxonomy): domain Eukaryota; kingdom Metazoa; phylum Chordata; class Mammalia; order Peramelemorphia; family Peramelidae; genus Macrotis; species Macrotis lagotis. The sequence continues at coordinate 268,782,159 of NC_133660.1, forward strand.
ATTTGCCTCTAACATAAATAATCCTTGGTCACATGATTTTACTAGTACATAGAGTATAATCAAAGATTTTGAACATGAAGTGACCTGAGACATCAACTAATCCAACCCAATCTTTTTAAAATGAGGAAATAAGAGAGGGAACAGGATTTGTGAGCTGATGAAAAGCAGAGACTGGAAATGGACCTCAGGTGATTTCTGTAAGGAAAGAAACTGGTTCTTCATTAATGGATCAGTGTCAACTTTGAGGGGAGCCACTGGTGGAGTCCCCTGAGGATCCTTCTTTGATTCTGTGTTGCTCAGCATTTCTGTCAATGCCTTGGATGACACCAAAGAAACCAGAGGCTTATTGAATTTACAGGTGATAGAAGTTGCCACAATGAATTAGAGTCAGGATCCCAAATCATTTCAAAAAGTTAGAGCAATGGGTCAAATCCAGTGAATGAGGATTTATTAGGGAGGATTTAAAAAAATCAACTTCTCAAGTCTAGGAGGCATGAAGTGGGGTGGGGTGAAGAAGGAGGAGAAGGCAAAGCTAGACTATGGTGCCCATGAAAGATATCTGATGGATTGCTAGCTTGCTATGAATCAGCAATGTGAGATGGCACTATCTGTTCTGAGAGGCATGTGTCTAGAGAAGGGAGGGTCATTTCTCTGTCCAGCTACGTTTGTTTCTGGGTACAGTGTTTAGAAAGAACAGAGATGATCTGGAAAACATCCAGGAGATGTCAAGAAGACTGGAGAGCACTCCATATGAAGATGGATTAAAGAAAGCAGGGATATTTTTAATCTGGAGAGAGAAGACTTAGCGGGGATCCATCTTCAAATATTTGAAGGGCCGTCACGAAGAGAGGCAAATTTAATAGGCTTAGCTCTTCAAGGGGCAGAGAGTATAGAAAGATTAGTTTAAGTTTGAAATATAGAAAACCTTCCTCATGAATGATTCTAATCATTTTAATGATTTGAATGATCCAAAAGCAGAATAATCTGCCCTCAGAAGGAGCTAGAATTGTCCAAATAAATCAATAACCCCTTTTGGGTGACATTTGTCGAAAGGATTCTGGGTTAGTTCTGGTCTTGCCTGGATGGTCTCTGAGGTTCTGTTATTCCTGTCTAATCCAGTGTGCAAGACTGCGAGTCAGGAGACTTGGGTTCATATAGCATCTCTGCAGTTAATTAGCTATATGACCTCAGACAAATTACAGTAACTTCAAAGGACCTAAACTTCCTCATCTCACAAATGTAGGGGTTAACTAGGTAGATGACTTGGAAGGCCCCTTCTTGCACCAATATTCTACATTCTAAGATCTCTCATCAGTTCTATGCTACATGGTCTAAGTTTGTTTCCATGAAATTGGAGAGAGTAACATCTTGAGCTTGAAATCATTCCATCCCTGAAGGCTCCAGATTTCAGATTCTTCCTGATGTTAGCTTCATTCTAGATTAATAGAGGGACTCTGTAGTACCATGGGATGGGGAGAAAGCATCACACCAAAACTCATAGTGTTTCTGAGAGAGAATATAACTTGTCTCTAAACAAAATTAACCCCTCCCCCTTTCACTTGACCAACTAAAGGCTGATCCTTCTCTAGGAAGACTGAGACTTTTGAAATACATTCTGCTTTACCATTTAAATATATTTCCATAAAAACTAGAAAACCCTCTATACCAACGCAATTCTATGCCTCAGTTTCCCCATCTGATGTTGCTCCTCTCTCTGAAATGTTTTGTACTGATTTTTGTACATTTCTATATTTATTTAACGATAAAGATGCTGTTTTTCTTCCTAGTATGTCCCCCATCACCTAGTACTGTCACAAGGCCCCTGTGGAGCTATTTCAGTTCTGCAAGGATGCTGAAGGAGGCCTTTGGAAGACACGGGTTTACCATCCTGAGTTTCTCCCTCTGAGTCCTTGCTTTGCCTTCTTCCAAGATCTGAGGATAGTGGGGGTTGGGGCAGAGATGGAAGGCTCAGTATTTTCCCTGGCCCACAGACTTGCTGGCTGTTCATCCAGGCCCCTCCTCTGGGATATCTGGTGGGGAGGGAAACTTCTGAGCCCATGCCACAACTCCTCAACTACCTCTTTGTAAAGGGGGGTGCCTGTCCCCTGCCACCTGTTGTTAATCTAGCCCTGGGTAATCCATTCTGTACTGTGTCAGCAGTTCAAAAGGGCACTGTTAGTATTTTTTGCCGACTTCAATTAACGTGAGATTTCCGAGGCCCCCTGCGATCACATTTCACATGTCACAAGTTAGGAACAAAACAGACGGATTCCAGTTGGGAGGAGAGAGGAGAAGTTTATTGCAAACAACAACAACCAAGCAAATCATTTGGGCCGGCGTCCAGTGATGGAAGACTCTGGGCAAGTCCAACTGCTTCTACTCTCCATTTTGTCCCAGAACACACCTTGAAGCCCCTTCCCCAAGGCATTCCACCTCCCCAAATTATGTAAGTGAAATAACTTACTTTCAATGAAATAAACCAAAGGCAAGAACATTTTTTTCCTTAATATTTTGCAGCAATGAATTTGTAGTACATGGTGGTATAAGGCAATAAAACTTTATGGAGTCAACCTTGGGTGTTTTTGGTGGGTTTTGTTTTTATTTTTTAGTATTTTTCTTGTTTCTCTTCTTCCATGTATTTTACAGACATTTTAATATTATATAATATATATTTAATATTCCACCCCAGGCCATTAAGCTAAAGAAAAGTTTGCGTTTATACAAGGTTAAAATATCTTACAATGAGAACGATAGTACTGGTTGAGGTTTGTGTTCCTTCTCTCTCCAGCTCTTTCAACCACTGCACACCCAAACAGATATATTATTAGACATTGAAAACTGTTCTTCAAAATCAGTAGTATAAAGTCCTAGTTCTACATATGTACGTGAAGGGGATGGGAGAGGGAATCAAAATGGGTTGGGGGTAGGGTGGGGGAAATGCTTTAGCCAACAGAGCCCTTGATGTACATTGTAAATGCTTGTCTTCCCCAAGACACCCTATATCAGGAGTTGTAGATATTAATGGGAATTGCAGAGAGGAAGAAAGGAGATTTTTTGTGGACTTTTCCCCACTTCTTTTGATCATCCATGACAAATTTCAGGAAGAATACTGAACCTAGAGCCAGCTCCTTAGAATGGGATTTGATTGAACCCTTTGCTACCAACGACCTTGGTTTAGTCACTTCTGTGTTTTCATTTTTTAAATGAAGGAGTTGGGCCAGATAACCTCTGAGGTCATTTTCAGTTCCAAATACTATGATCAAAAGGCACTGGAAAGATATTTGTTGGGGAGGCTGCAACACATTACCAACAATGACTTACCAGTGGGAAGTGATGGAAAAGACAACATCAGAAGCAAGGATGACATGAAAAAGGTCATATAGTGTGAGTGAAGGACAGATGGACCGAGTGCTAAATTGGCATTGATGAAATTTCAAGAAAATCAAAGATGGTGTCTAAGGAGTTGATAGACCCTCTATGGAGGATTCAAGGAAAGAGATGGACAAAAATTACACAAATTGAGACAACATGGATGGGTTGGATACTGTCCAATGGAGGGAATATCCCCATTGATTAGCTCATCTATTTTTGAAATATCTGAACTGACTGGTCAAGGAGGTTCTTCAGAGTATCATTTTCCAAACCATTATCCCCAAGCTGGGAAGACTTGGTTGCTCTGACTGTGGAGTGTGAAAACAATCAAATAGTGAAGAGAGTTGTATCCTGGGATGGTTTTCAATCCCCTTCTCCTAATTTCTGGGCCATGTTTTTGTGGGAGTGGTGGACTGAACAGCCTTGGTACATTGGCAGAAACACTGCCCTGCCATAGTGGATAGAGAGGTAGGGCATGTATAAATTAGGTGTGAAGATTATTGATAAGGTCATGCTTCACCATTTATTTTTCTCTGGTCTTCCCACACCTCTACTCCTTGAATCTCAAAGGTCATGGAAACTTGGGAACATTTCCTTCCAGCCTCAGACATTTGTCAAAATAAAAGCAGTTATCCCTGGGAGGTCACTGAGACTCAGTTTTGTTCTTTTTCCCATTCATCTACCTTCTTATTGCTTTTCACCTGAACTCTACAATCCCTACCCTCAGGCAGACCAGAAAAAGATGACAGCAGCTCTTTAGTTTTAAGCCCTGTGCAGCCCAGCCAGAAGGAAAACACAGGAATCTATGTATCTCATATTTGGAAAGGACCTTACAGGTTTTGTAGGTAAACTCAGGCCTGAACAAAAACCCTGTCTAAAATGTCCCCCCAGCCTTGGAGAATTTATTCTCTCTCAAAAGTTCATTCCCTATGGAAACAAGTCTCATCATTTTTAAATTTGGTTATTGAGATGGGGTTAGTTCTAGGGCAACTTCACTGTCCCTTCTTCCTGGGGGGGGGCATTTTGGTTGAGTTGTAACTTCTTTCCTTATTCTTCAGGCCCTATTCTAAGCTAAGTTAAAGTCAATAGTTTGCTTCTGGTCAACCTCCTGATGAAACATTTACCAAACAAATTGTCCTACTCACATTCTCTTCATCAGAATTATTTCCAGTCCCCACTGAGAGAGAGAAGAAAAGGAACCCCAAAATGTGGGATGACTCCTCTAACTTCCTGTTCTCCTCTGCCCTGTGAAGTGGGATCTGGGAGAAGGTTCTGAAGGGAGGGAGTAGAGAATTAGGGAGCAGAATGAAAAAGGTTTAGGGAGAGATTTCAATGCTATAACATACAGCCATTGGCATCTGCTCCTCTGAATGGACTTTTCCTTGTCAATTAAGTTTTATAAAAGTGTTTCCAGATTCCAAAAGGCTGCAGCAGGAGTTGATGAAACTTGTAGCCCAAGGATCTTTGAAAGAATCAGAAGGCCCCTATTTGGAGTGATATATACTCTAGGCTCCTGGCAAAGGATGGTAGAATTGGTTTATGGGGGTCTCTTCCAGAATGATGAATCAATCTACTTGGGTTTCTGGATGTTGAAATTTCCCTGATTATTTCTTCTGGGAATATTTCTGATATCCCTTTGAAACATCCTCCCCCTATTTGGAGGCAGAGTACTTTGAGTCATATCCCAGCTCTACTATGTATTTGTAGAGTTTCCTTGGGCAAGTCATTTCCCATCTCTAAAACTCCACTTCCTTGGCTATAATTGGACCAAGTAATTCCTTATTATCCTTCCAGATCTAAATCCTGTGATCTTGCTGAGATAACAAAAGCCTATTAAAAGTTCCTCTAGGGGCAGCTAGGTGGCGCAGTGGATGGAGCACCAGTCCTGGAGTCAGGAAGACCTAAGTTCAAATTGGACCTAAAACACATAATGCTTACCTAGGTGTGTGACTTTGGGCAAGTCACTTAACCCCATTGCTTTAAATAAAAAAAAAAATTTAAGTTGCTCTATTCCTTTCCAGGTGACCAATGCTTTTCTGATCCAAAAGTAGTATGGGAGGAAGGAGCTGAAAGGATGCTACTCCCTTTCAATGACTTGAACTTCTAGAAGTGGCATCATTCCAAGATCTTTGAACAGGTCATTGCTCAAAGATCAGATCCAAAAACACTTAATCCCAGAGATTCAAAGAGACCTTTGTCATCTCAACAAAGATCAACTCTGAGGTTGCACCCCACTGAGGGGCCAATTCCTGCTTCCCTTCTTTAGTCCTCCTTCTCTGACTTGTTTCTTGAGGATTCATCACAGACATCTCTGGATGGGATCACTAGGCAATAAATGGTAAGAGCAGAGATCTCATCTCAGTATTTCCTTTTAGGAATAATCTTGGGTGAATCTTTCACTTCACAGTGCCTCAGATTCCCCTTTCATAAGAAATCCTCAGGCACATATTCCCTTCATAGGTGCATTAGGAAGAATCTCTCCCTTCTCACTTGGGTTCTGATGAGTTTTGTATGGATTAAAATTTATGTTATGTTTGGAATCAGAGGACCTGAATTCTAATCTCTTATTACCTATGTGACCTTGGCCAAGTCACTTAATTTCCATGAGCTTCAGTTTCTTCATCCACAAAATAGGGTGGAGAATTGGACTCTGAGGTGCCTTCTAAATCTAAATCTAGGATCCTATATGTGAGGACCTGTCCCACAACTCCTGGGTTGGGGGAAGGGGGGAGTTAAGGGAGCTGTCTAGTGAGCACCATTTGTGGGGTTTTCAATGAATATGATCCTTGGGTAAGATCGGAATCAGAATTGCCTTCCTCTATGATTACTGCCTTTGCCTCAGAGTCATTTTTGATCCTCACCTGAGAAGACCCAGGGAGACAAGGTATGGAGAGAAGCAACATTCCAGTGTCTACAATTGAGGAAGGGAGCAGTATCCCAAAAATTGAGAGGGGCTCAGCTTTCCTAAGAGAACCTTTATTGCAAACCACTTCCCTGATTCCCCTAGTCGTCCTGCCCTCTTCTGTCTCCATACCTTCACCTCTATCTATTGAGGTCTCTCTCTTCCTAAATCCTCCAGAGAACCTTTTCTGCCCACCCCCAGCTCATGAAAGTGATGTTTCCTTTCTCAAATATCACTTTGCCCAAATTTCCCCTTTGCATAACTCTCGCTCTCCTTAATATTGTAATAATACACTTGTTCTTTTTTTCACATCACAACAATATTTACCAAGTCCTTGAGAGCTAACCCTCCACTGGTACCTCTCCCTTCTTTAAACCTTACTTTTGCTAAGTATATTGACTCTGGAGACTAAGACTCTGGAGACTAAGGAAGTGGGTCCAAATCCAACTTGAAAATTGCTACTTGTGAAAGAAAGTACTTTCACCTCCTCGGGACTCAGTTTCCTCATCTGTAAAAGTGAGTGAGTTAGAATGGGCAGCCTCTGAGGACTCTTCCTATAGTTGTCTTATATAATAAATGTTTGTTGACTTGAATTAAATGCAGAGAGAAGAGTCAGTGTGGATTCCGCTCCAGACTTGCCAACATAGGGGAAAGGGTTTTTAATTCAATTTAGGGGAACCAGCATGGCAGAAGAGACTCTAGTCAGCAAGGCTAGAGCTGTAGACCTTGGTGGGGACTGGAACTGGAAAAGTAGGCTGGTAGGTTTTGAGATGACTGTCTATATCTTCTCTATATCCAACCCCTGGGTGAAAAACGAACTATTTGCAGAATAATGCAGTCATTCTGTCTAGCTCCCAAGGGTCTCTGGCATCAGACTGAACAGGATCCAGCCACTGAGCAAGTGGAATTGGACAGAAGTTGGGAACAGAGTAAGGAGCCACCCCCTTAGCCAGAGACATTTGATTCCTTGTATGGAAGCTCTAAGGAAAAGCTAAAAGGTTAGGGGGTTCTTTCTACTCAAGAAGAGAAGGTTGAGTAGGAATTCAAGGTCTTCAAGTATGGGAAAGGTTGTTATAAAGATAAAACTATTCTATCTGGGGTCAGGAGAGTGTGAATTTCTACTTTGATGGGAAGTACTGGAGCTAGATACCCTGGCAGAATAAATTCTAAGTTGCTGGAAGAATGTCAAAAGGGGAAAAAGCATGGAATTGATCTGAAATAATTGGTGGGCAACCCAGCCTAGAGGCTGAAGAGGGACCAGATGACCTTTGGAGGTTCCATGCCAATGTATCTCCACCAGTAGGAAGAGAGGGTAAAGCCTTCCTTCTAGTTTCCTACTGAAAAGCCCTAGTCTATCTCCACTGGAGATACTACTGTCTCTAGCATCTCTAGGAGGTCTAGCCCCAGCTGCCTCAGTAGTCTGAGTTCAGAGGTAACCAGTCTCTGCTCCATTCTGTCCTATCTCCTAAACTTGAGAATTGGGAGAGGTTGCCTAATGAGGATGAAGAGGGTCCAGTTTTCCTCTACCTGTCTATTGCTCTTCTCCAGGGCTTACCTCCCATCCCTGTGTTTTGCACCATTGGTACTAGTCCCATCACTGCTCTGGGGAATCTTGCACACACAACTTTCTCTTCCTTATTTAGGTCCTTTCCTTTTGGATTCAGGGATATGAGGAGTCCAGTCCTGAAGGAGATCCCTCTTTCCTCTTCATCCATCCTGAATCTGGTCTTCCTCTTTTCCCATTTTCATCCCCCTTTGATTCTTAGCTCTTAGTCTCTTGAAAAGGGAGAAGATGGGAGACTGTCTTCTCTGAATGTCTGTCCATCCTTCTGTCCCAGTCTCCACCACAACTCCCTGTCCTCCCTGACCCAACTTACATCCCATGAGTCCTAAGGCTGGCTCTTCTTGTGATTCCTCACCCCGCCTCCCCAAACTCATAAAGGTCCTCCTTCCCACTGGGTATCCAGTTTAAGGACGTTTCAGTCAAGTACCCAATCTGGGCTTTGGCAAATGTGACAGCAGCAGAGAGAGACAGGTAACTCTGGGTTTAGAGGCAGGCTCTTGTGTTATTTCAGGGAGAAAGGGGTAGCTGGAGGAGTGGGTGGGAAATGTCTCCTTGGTGCAAAGTAACCATTCCATTAGGAGACTAGAAAAGGCACTTATGCTGTGGGACAAAATGGATCACAATGAGGGGAGGGATGGTGTCCACTCCTGTCTGGATGGGAATTTGGTTGCAGGAACTGGGGGCTCAGAATGGGGAGAGATAGTCTCCATTTCCAAAGGATGAAAAGCTTCAGAACTTGAAAACAGGACTTTTTCTACTGCCTTTTTTTACCCAGAGTGGGTGGGACAAGAGCCTCAGAGTGAGGAGAGGCCAAGCCTGTTCCCTTGCCCATCAGGAAGTCCATGAGGACTCAATCAGCCCAGACCTTGGGCAGCTGAAAGTGCTCTCCCAACTTCCTGAACCTATCCTGGCTCCCAGGGCCTTGGACAATGAGGAGAGTCGAATAGGCAGCTGGCCTGGGGACCAGGGGCTTGGCCAATGCCCCGAGGCAGGGGAAGGGGGTAGGGGGAAAGCATGAGGGGCCCTGTCATGTGGCCCAAGAAATGGCCGCACTGTGCTCTTTGGCCTTCATCCGCAGGGCCGCGATGCTGGAGGTCTTCCGGTCAGGTTCACTGTTGAGCTCATAAGCGTTGAGGCCGGGGCTGAGGCCTGTGGCCCCAAACAGACTGCCCATGTGTGTCTGGCCCACATGGCTGCTGGCCCCAGAGACACTCAGGAAGTCAGAGACACCAGCACTGGCACCAGGGGGGTGGGCATGAGGAGACATGCAGGTGGGCACCGGATCACAGGGGACTACGCAGGCTGGGACAGGCGAAGCCGCTCCATTGTTACCAATCCAAGATGGATTCTGGATCTGGGAAGAAGCAAGTAGGGAAATCATAAGCCGGCTCCTACAGGACCAGGATGGGAAATCTTTGAGAAACAATGATTGGAATGGTATCATTTGAGGGATCCTGGACATCTTTCCCATTTCATTGGACCCCAAATACCACAATGAGAGCGAGAGCGAGAGCGAGAGCGAGAGCGAGAGCGAGAGCGAGAGAGAGAGAGAGAGAGAGAGAGAGAGAGAGAGAGATCTTTGCATCTTGAAGACTATGGGTGTAAAGTCACTGTCACAGAACCAGGGTCTAAAAAGGGATTGGTCAGCATCCCTAGTGTTCACATAGCTGTTGTGGATATTGTTGAGGGACCTGATTCTGTTTTGGGAAAGAGGCTGAATGAAAGGGTTTCTAAGGTCACTCAGATTTTATTAGCTGACAACAAGCTGAGGCCAATGTCTTCTGAAAATAGGAGAAGGGAATGGATATAGGAGAGGCATCTAGAGAAAGATTGGGGCCAGCAAGGGGTGAGGGGCCCAGAGCAGGGAACTTGGAAGCACCAAAGTCAAACTTTGCTGACCTCCCAGTTTTGAAGAAAGCAGGCCAGGCATCTGGGTTGGAAGCCTGGGGGCTTTGGAAAATGTAGGCCAGGTTGGAGGGGCCAGGCTTCCCAGAGGCTCCCAGGTTTCAGGGCCCCCCCTCCCTGGGAACCAAGTTCTCTAAGCGGCCTCCTGGGGGTGGGAAGGCCACTATCCCTTAGCCTCAGCCCAGGCCCTCACTTCAGCCAACTACAGCTGGGTGGGGGTGGGGGGGTTCAAAGGGGGCCAGGGCAGAGAGGAGGCCAGAAAGAGGGGCTTCCTCTGTGAGATGGCCAGGAGGCAGGCTGTTCTCCATGTCCCAGAAGGTGACAAAGTCAGAAGAAGGGAAAATGTAGAGATTAATCTCTCCTTCCCTAGGGCCCAGTCAGGCTCTGGCTCCTAGTTCTCCCAATACACAGAAAGGAGACATTTAGCCATCTGTTATCCAGCTCCCTGGCATGTCATCCCTTTTGGGAAGAGGATAACCTTTCTAGGAGCCCGATTATCAATCCCAACCACTTCCTCCCCCAATAACACACTAAACCATTCTCCTCTATGCTCTTGGTAGCAGGATCTCAAAGAATTTATCCCAATGAAAGGAGCAACTCTTATGTGTTCTCTGTTCCAAAGAATGGCAAAGGAGGGGTCAGGGAAGAAAGGATGACAAGCCCCTGGTCCTCATTCTCCCATACTTGATGCCCAATTTTAGAATGAAGGGGATTGAGGAAGAGCACTCACCTGGGCATAGTTCTCAGCTCTGGTAAGTAGGGGCAGCTCATAGGCTGTAGAGAAGTGAGTGCGAACTTGCTGTATTTGCCCAAACCTCTCCCGTTTCCTCCATTTCGCCCGTCGGTTCTGGAACCAGACCTGAGGATGGAAGTATACATGGGAAGTGGGGTAGAGATGGGGTCCCTAGGATTAAGGTCTGAGAGCCCCCACCCAGTATCCCTTTGGGATCATCATTCCTAAATCCTTTTGAGAATCTCAGAGCATTCCAGTTTAGTTTTGATCAGTTTTATGGAATGGCACAATAGGAAGAAAGACCTGAGTTCAAATTCTGCCACACACACTTAATAGTATGACTCTGGGTGACTGAGACTCTGGACAAATCACTTAACCTTACTCAGATTCCATTTCCTCACCTGTTAAAAAGGTAATAATATCAAGCCCAATGAGTTGTGAAGATGAAATGAAATAATATTGATTGAATGCTTTGCAAACCTTCAAATTTCGACATAGAATGCTACCATGTTGTTGATGATGATGATGATGATGACATCATCATCATCATTGACCAGGGATGGCAAGTAAAATAAAAACCGATGGATACAAGTTACAAGGACAAAAATGTTCAGTGGATGGCCCAACAGTTAGGACTATCCAACAGTAGAATAGGTTGTGTTGCCTTGGGAGGGAGGGAGCTCTCCTTCACTGGAAGCCTCCAAGTGGAGGCTCGTTTCATGATATTATAGAAGGGATTCATAACTCAAGTGGAGTCTATTCTAAATGAAGCGGCTTGTTGTAGTGGAAAGTGTTCTGGATGTGGAGTCAGAGAACCTGCTTTTAAAATGGATGCTCTGGGGGTGGCTAGGTGGTGTAGTGGATAAAGCACCGGCCCTGGAGTCAGTAGTACCTGGGTTCAAATCCGGTCTCAGACACTTAATAATTACCTAGCTGTGTGGCCTTGGGCAAGGCACTTAACCCCGTTTGCCTTGCAAAAAAAAAAGTCTAAAAAAATAAAATGTATGCTCTGGGGGCAGCTAGGTGGCACAGGTAGGTAGAGCACTGGCCCTGGAGTCAGGAGGACCTGAGTTCAAATTCAGCCTCCAAATCTTAATAGTTACCTAACTGTGTGACCTTGGGCAAGTCACTTAACCCCAATGCCTTGCAAAAACCAAAAAATATATATGAAAAATAAAAATAAAATGTGTGCTCTGCTCCTTATTTTCGGTGTGATTCAGGTAGGTCATATCCTCCTTCTGGATTTGGCTTTGGTCTTCAGTGAAAGGAGGTTGGTGGATGTGATGACCTCTAAAGTCCTATTGAGTTCTTAAGTCTCTGAGTCCTCTGGTGACAGAGATCTCTGCCAACCCTGAAAGTCTGTGACTGATTCTGCCCTGGAATTGGAGGGAACTAGGGGCTAGACTGGAGAAAGTGAGGAAGAGGCAGCTTCAAGGCCAGGAATGGCTTTTCCCAACTAACTGAAGATTATTAAAAAGATGACTTCTGGTTCCTTTGGATTGGTGAGACATTGCCGGAAAGAACAGAGGGAGGAGGGATGAAATAGAGGAAAAGGGCAAAAGGGTTTTGGTGGGGAGTATAGTAAAGGAAAGGAGAAACAGAGCTCATGATTAGGTAGCATTCGGACCATTTGGACACAACAGACATCATCTGCCTGAGCCTTAGTTTCTTCATCTATAAAATGGGAATTCCAGTAAGCAGCCTCTATCTCCCATCTTGCTTGATCCTTTCACCAACCCTGTGAGGTGAGGAAATGTTTCCAAGGCTGCCTGGCTGGCTAGGGAAAGGCAGACATACAGAACTTTATTCACAAGAGTCTTAGGGTGGGAAGGGACCTCAATGGTGGGTGACCTAGCCTACTCCATACCCCATTGCAAAATGTCTGATGATTGGTCATCTACCTATTGTTTAAAGACTTCCAGGAAGGGGGGATTTCGTACCTTCCACGCTATCCCATTCTACCAGGTATTAGGAAGCTCCCCTCCCCTTATCTAACCTAAATATGCCTATTTATGTCTTTTTTCCATTGTCTGTAACCTTGCCCCCTGGGATCAAATAGAACACATCTGATTCTCTCCCTTTCAAGTTCTTGAAGATGTCCATCATGGTCTCCCATGGCTCCTTCTCCCTTGGGCTTCCCCTGACTCTGCTCACCAAGTTGGGCCTGATGGGTTGTGATGCCATTCTGTCCTGTCTCCTGCCTCTTCCTGGCAAGGGACATCCCAGGCTGATCTCCCAGTCTGCTTCCCACCCCTCAGGGCCCAGAGCAGAGAGCCAGGCTTCATCTCCCAATGAAACTGGATCCTGTTTTATCAGTGGTCTGGAATGGGGGATGGAGGGCAGGATGAGAGAGTGAATAGCCAGAGCTTGTTTTCATTTCATCTTTAATTTCCTGCAGGCTTAGCTCAGTCTTTCCGCTCCTCCTGCCTCAGCCTCCCAGGGTTTTATGTGGGGGAAGCTGAGGGGAGGCAAGGGGGGCTATGTGAGGAGGGGGATGAGAGGCATCAAGATATATTGCTGTTGGTCTTTTCCTTTTAGAAAGACAAGGAGGAAAATGTTTGCCTCTGAAGCTTCCCTTCCCACTTGCTAGAGTCTCAGATCCTTCATGGGAGAGAATTGGGAATGGCTAATACCTGGGAGGGGGCTGGGCGGGGGGGGGCTGGGGTTCCCTGACATTGGGAGATGTTAGCCCAGAAACTGTCTTGGGATAGGAGGGTTGTTCAGATTTGCGGGGCAGAAGGTAGCAGGGGCATGTCTGCTTTTCTAGGGAGGAGGAGGAAGATGAAAAGAACAAGGAAGAAGAGGAGAGAAAAGAGAGGAGACAAGAGAAGCTATGGAGATGAGGTGAGAAGATGAGGAGAAAATGCAAAGGGAAAACACAAGAAAGGTATGGGTGGGAGGGAGAAGGATGTTAGTTCAGGAGGATAAATGAGGTTAATGGAGATAAAGGAAGGGAAGAGGATCCCATCAAGGGAGTTCCATCAATGCTAAATGAGTGTGCAAGAAGAAGAAAACAGGTGTAGATGAGAGAGAGAGAGAGAGAGAGAGAGAGAGAGAGAGAGAGAGAGAGAGAGAGAGAGTTTGTGTGTGTGTGTGTGTGTGTGTGTGTACTGGGCGTGGGAAACAAAGACTCAGGGCAACTGTTCTGGGGTCCCATCCAGCCCCCCTCCATTCCATGTCCTATGTCTTCAATTTCTCTCTGGCTCTTAGATTTCTGTTCTAAGCTTTCATCTCTATGTTCTAAGGTCACTCCCAGCTCAGACTATGTTCTAAGGTTCTTTTGAACTCTGAACTTTCTATGGTTCTAAACCCAATCTCATCTTCTAGCTCCACCCGGGCCAGGGGTGGGGAGGATCTCTCCTAGGGAATGAGTACCTGACCACACAGTAAGCCCTTAATAAATCCTCATTGATTGACTAGAGTCTACATTCCTTAGCTCTAGAATGGGCCAAGTTTTCCAACCCAGGACTTTCAGACCCTCCAGATCTAGTTCCTCCTCCTGCCTTCCCATTCCTCCTTCCATACCACCCTGAAACTCAAGTCCCCAGCTTTCAGACCACCCCACCCCAAGTCATATTCCCAAGTCCTCAGGCTTTGGAATCGTATGGATTCCCCAAAGTCTCTCTTCTAGAATCCAGGACCTTATGAATGCTAAGTGTCTGCTCTTCATCTGTGCAGTGTCTGAAGCTGCTGAAGTTCTCACATCCTGAGCTTCGGGACCACCAGGCCTCTGAACCCCGGCCCCAAGCCCAGGCCCACTCAACACAGACCTCTCTGGGGGGGCTGAGTCGTGCAAGGAACCAACTGCCTTGGCAAAGCATATACTAACCACAGCCCATCTGGGACCAGGGTGGGGTGGGCCAGGGGTGGGGAGGCCCTATTGTCTTCAGACACCAGCTGTGGAGATTGGAATCCTAGACAGGCACCAAAGAGGCCCCTCCAGCACCTGGAGCCCAGCCAAATGCCAGGCTCCCTTCAAGGAAAAGGCCAGTCCTCCTACTCTATCTTTGTCCTCCCCAGCTTGGCTCCAGGCACCCAGGGTCCTCAGCAGGAGAATCCCTAGGATTCACATGAGGGGGAAGTCATCTGCTCCTTCAATAGTCCCTTCTCTCAAGGCAGAGAAGGGCAACCACTTCCTGTCTCATAATTTGGAAGGTGCATGCATGTACATGTTTGTTTCAACACATGTGGCCAAACAGCATGTGTATTTGCACACATGCTTATAACATGTTTGCTTTCAATACACACATAATATATGTGTTTAAATGTGCACACAATGCACAGCAGGTGATATATTCACACACGTAATACATATAGGTGTAATGCAATAGAAGTATGTTTTATGCCTCCATGCATAATACAATATATGCATTTGCACATGTGCATAGACACAATAGATAACTGCATTTACACATATGTATCTAGCTATACATGTAACATACATGAATGACATGCATGTATAGACACACATTTGTGCCATGTGTGTTTTGTGCATGCATATAAATATATGTTCCCATTTAAACAGATACTGATAGGCTCAAGCTGATGAAAAATGAAATTGATGAAAGTGATGAATGTGATGAAATGAAAGCGATTCCCCTGAATCACTCCAGGAATAATTTCCCTGGATTCTCCTCTCTCTCCTCCATTAGCATGTATGCACTTTGACATCAGGGGCCTGCCATGATTTGTATGAATTTGTATCCCCACTATTTGGCAGAGCAGTCAGGATACAGTAAGTGATCTATTCATTTATTCATTCATTTGTGCATTGACTCATTTCATCCTTCATTGGTGGCAGAGTTGGATTTGGGATCCAGGTTTCCTGTCTTAGATCTAGCCCAGTGAGCTTTCCTCTCTACCACTCTACCATGTTATAAATAAAATATTACTAGAATCTAAGCTTCCTGAGGGCAGGGATGGTTTTCATTTTTGTCTATGGGTCCCAGGATAGTACCTAACCCATATGAGATACTTAATAGAAGCTTCTTGAATTGTTGACAATTGCCTCCTCGTTACCAATATGGGCTATTCCTTCTGCTTAGTAATCCCTCAGTCTTCTTTCCCACAAATTCACATTCCTTCTTCATTTTAGAATCTTACTTTGGTTTCCCCTTCCCCTAGAAGCCCATCTCATGAGTCAAGTTCAGATTTCTTTTCCTAACCTTCAAGACCATCCACCACATTCTTCCCCTCACCCACACCATGCTCTAACCACATTCAATGATTGTCTGTCCTGAGCATGCATTGCCTTTGTGACATTGCTCAGTCCCCTTACCTGTGAATCTTTTTCCATTCTTTAAATCCTCAATTGAATGCCACCTCCCACAATGCCACCTTCCCTAATTCCCCTCCAGTTGATAACCAGCTTCTCTATCAGACCTCATATTATGCTGTGTTTTCACTCTCCTAGCCTCTTACTCCACAAGAATTGCAATAAGGGCAGAAGCTGTATCTTAATCTAAACATGTCCCTCAGCATTGAGCATACAGTAGGAGTTTCATAAATGTTCATTGTTGGGGCTTTAGCTGTGTGCTTTTATTCAGCAAAAAGAGGTAGTTGATTAAAGATATCAGGAGTAATGGGAAGATCATTGGATTGGGAGAGCTGATTTGGACTCAAGCACCAATCAGCTGGGTAACTGTGGGCAATCATTTCTTCTCCCCTGGTCCTTGATTTTCTCAATTGTCAAACAGGGGTAATAATTTGGTCCTAACTCATAGAATCAATGTGAAGAATGAATGCAATAAAATAATATATGTACATTTTCCAGGGATAAGACTATACCCTCCTTAGATAAACAAGACTTTAAAAATGTAATATTTTAAATTTCTTTTTATTTATTTGAGGCAGTGTGGTTAATTGACTTGCCCAAGGTCACACAGCTAGGCAATCATTATGTGTCTGAGGCTGGATTTGAACTCAGGTCCTCCTGACTCCAGGGCTGTTGCCCTATCCACTGTGCCACCTACCTGCCTCCAAAAATGTACCTTTTCAATGGAAGAGACCTGAAGAAGGCATGTTGAATTCATGGTAAAGGAAGCTCCTACCCTGACAGGTTGGCACCTTCTCCGTAATCTCTGGTCTCAGAGAGTTGCCTGGGGCTTCAAAGTCAAGAGATTTGTGTGGGGCAGGATACTGATCAAGAACAGGAGTTGAATCCAGGTGTACCCACAATGCCATGCTATTTCTAAAACATTCCACACACATGTCCTTGCCTTCTTAAAAGATTTCAGACTCTGTACATAGTTGTAAAATGATTGCTTCTTCTGGTGGGAGATCACAGAGAAGTTTTGGGCCCAGTGAAAAGGGCAATCTCATAAGAACTAGAACTTTTCATCTCAGAAGCTGGGGATTACTTTTCCTGGGAATTCTCTAAATAGTGAATGGCTGACTCTTTGGAGGAATTCTTGTTCAGGTGTCCCCTTCCCTTCTATGACATTCATATTCTTTGTTTTTTTTTTAATGGGAAACCCTCAAAGACAAGGAACCATATCATCTTCTCTTCTTCCTCACAGTGCCCATACGAAGCATAACTGATTGACCTCCTGACCAACCCAGCTTGAATTCTGAACCTGAGAGGGCCTCTAAAGCCATCTTCCCTGCCCCATAGGCACCCCTCCCTAATCCTGCAACCAGACTGACCTGCACCCGAGCCTCGGTGAGGTCCGTCCTCATGGCCAGTTGCTCTCGGGCATAGACATCTGGGTAGTGGGTCTTCTGGAAGACCTTCTCCAGCTCCTCCAGCTGGTAGCTGGTGAAGGTGGTACGGTTCCGTCTCTTTTTTCCCTTGTTACTTTCTGAGTCGGCCTTTTCCATGGGACTTGGCAGGTCTGTGCCAGTCCTGTCCTGGGAGCCTTTCACCCCAGACTCCTTCACACCGAGGTAGTTGCTGTCCATCCCCACTGGGTCAGAGTTGGGTGCTATCTCAGTTTCTCCCAAGGAACTGTCTTTGGCTGAGGAAGTAGGCAGAGAGGTGGAAAAGGAAGAAAATAAAAATAGGACCATTAATCAGTTAGCCAAAAGGCCAATCATGATAATAACATAAAGTTTTTCCTCCAGGACTTTGAAGTTGACAATTGGCTTTCCTCAAAACAAACAAGAAATAATGACTCCCAATGGTTTTGTACTCTTTTTGGGTAGAGAAACTGAGGTTCAGAGAAATTCAGTGACTTGCCCATCCAGCTAGTCACTGTTGGATCAAAGACCTACATCAGGACTCCAATCATGCGAAGACTGAGAGGAAGGAGAACAAAGAAGTAACTCCCTATACCATGAGACTGGAAGTATCTCATCCCTACAAGCCCTTTCCTGTGAGCTTTGTTGTATAGTAAAAAGTATATTTAAATTCATAGGAATACAGAAGATTTCTAGTTCTGTGACCTTGGACAAGTTATTTCCCCTTCTATGTGCTTCGGTTTCCTCAACAGGTATATTGAAAGTGTTGAACTAGATGACTTTTGAGAAAGTCCCACCCCCAGCTCAAAACCATGATTCTATGATCAGAGTAGCTCATTGCCATGAAGGTCCATAACCTCTAGCCCCTCACTTTCATCAGTCATTGGGTCTTTGGGACCAGGTCTTCACTTCCCTGTATTCTGTCACTGTATTCAGGTGATTAAACTGAGGCACAGAGAACAATGATATTTTTACTCCAACCAAGACTTTGTAAATGGACAACATTCTAATGGTGCCACTGTGACCATTTGTGTGTGTGCGTGTGTGTGTGTGTGTGTGTGTGTGTGTGTGTAATAATGGTGAGAAAGTCCAATGCTTACCTTCTGCTCACCCCAGAGCCAGCTGCATCTACCCCATCCCTAGGTAGAGATTTACAACTGCTAAGAGGACCAACAATGCCATCCTTCTTGTGGTCTCTCCTAGGTCTTGCCCATTATCAGATAGAAAAGATAGTTTTGTTTTCCTTGCAGTGGGTGTTTCCTAATTGAAAACAGTGCCCATGCCATGGTTCCTCTGCCAGCAGGGATATTCAGGTGTAAATTGAGGATCTTTCTAATAACACGGCCAGGTGGACAATGCTATGCATTTTCCCAGGGTTAATTGACAGTTTGCCACATCTGGCTTCATTTGGACACAGCTGGTGGACGCTGGCCTGCAGCCATCCCCATCAAACAGGGCATGGTTCCAGTCAGGGATTTTAATAACTGGAACATGAGAAATCACCTAACCTTACTCCCTCATTTTACAGATAGATTACAGGATCAGAGATGGACAGCTGGGAGGGTCCATAGAATTCATCCAATACAATCCTTCTTCATTTTACAGATGGGAAAACTGAGTTTTAGATGAATCAAGAGACCCAGAAAGAAGAAATGACTAGTAACCTGGGTCCCCTGGTGGTCTCCTAAGACCCTTTGCCACTCCAGAGCCCTAGAGAGATAATGAGGAATCATTGATCAACCCATCCCGGAGGTGGCTACCTTGGAGTAATGATTGCCGCTAATGCTTACAAAGTATTTACTTTGTATATAGTTCCTATTTACTCAAAGGTATAAAGTCTGGTTCTCTAAATTGAATGTAAGCTCCTCGAGGGCAGAAACTGCTTCCTTTTTTGTCTTTCTATTTTTAGTGTCTAGTTCATAACAGTTGCTTTAAAATGGAGGCTGGAGGGTTTTGTTTTTCTTTTTTTCCAGTGGAGATAGTTTGAAGGGAGAGAAAATGGATTTTTACTAATTAGGACAATTTTTTAAAAAAGAGTATCAAATGAATGTAGGTAGCGCAAACATTCTTATTCCCTTTCTTCATGTGGGGAAACTGAGCCTCAGAGATGTTAAGTGATTTGCCTAAGATAACCAAATGGAAGAGTTGGGTTCCCGAGTCTGAAGTCCAATATCATTTTCAATCTGCAGCTCGGAATCTCACCTTAACATTCTCTACTGCTATACTGCCCCCCTCACTTCCTGTCTTTTCATGTGATGTCTGTTCATAATAGGGACAGAACCTTGTTTAACTTCTCTGAGTCTCTTTAAGCATAGAATCATCTGAAACAGAACCCCATAGCCCTGTGGCCAAAGCCACACAGTTACCCCTGCAGCTGTTGTCTTATTCTCTCGGTTCTGACCTTGGCTAGCAAACCCTTATCAGTCCCTATTGAAGAACAATTAAAGTTTCAGGAAAACATTGAAAAGAGACATGACTAGAAATTTTGATGTGCCCAGGAGCAGGGGCACAAATCACTTCAGGAACAAGCAATAAATAAATAAACTTTGTAACTCATAATATGAAAAAACATGACAAGAATGAATTATGACCGGTTCAGTAGAGTGAGAAGGGGAATGAATTTCAAAAATACTGTTCCAAGAACCAGATATACTATTGCACTCTCTAAACTGGGTTGTCCTGGGACAAAACCCCAGTCATGGTGCCCTAGTTATGGGTGTCTTTCTAGTCTTTGGAATAGTCCCACACTCATTGAATTCAGGGCTAGAAGACACTTGAGACTCATCCTGTCCTTATCCTCAGTCCAAAGAACAAGAGACCAAGGAGAAGAGTAACAAGGCAGAGAATCAAGACCCATGCAATTTTTTTTCCCTTTGGAGATAATTAGGGTTAAGTGACTTGTCTAGGGTCACACAGCTAGTAATGTTGGGGGCTAAATTTGAATTCAGGGAAAACAATTTTCCTGACTCTAACCACCCCGCTTAGCTGTCCCATTCCTATTATACTATCCTGTTTCATCTCTATTTTATAGTTAATTGTAGCTGATTTTATATAAGGGCTTGAAGTTGAAAAGTATTTACTATTTCATTTGATTCATCCAACAACATGAATGACATGAAAATATTATTGTCCCCATTTTAGAGATGAGGACACTCACGTTCAGAGAGGAAAGTGACTTGCCCAATGTGACATGTCTCTTGAGTTGCAGGGCTCCAACTCATGTCCCAGGGCTCTGCTTTTGCTTCCCCAGCCCCAGGTTTGGGTATATTTAGTCAGAAAGATGTAAATATCAGGAACTTGGGAACCAAAACTCCCATTTCTATGCACAACTTTCAGGTTTATAAAATATGTTCTGTTCAACAATCCTATGATGTAAGTGGAGCAAATATTATTGTGCCCTTATTCTAAATGAAGAAACTGAGACAGAAAGAAGGGGACTTGCCTGAGATAACGTAGTGATGAATTATTACTAATAAGGCAAGTTTGGTACCCACTGGGCCAGGCAGGCAATTGGCTTCTAAATCCAAGTGAGTGAGGTGGGTTCCAGACATTCCATCTTTATTGTTGGAAATAGGATTCCATACTTTCTTGAAAGAAGATCATAGACCCATAGGATGGAGAAACAGGGCAACTTCTCATCTCACATTCATACACAATTACATGTGTCATTGTTACATAAATTACATAAATCATTGGATTAATATTCCCTTCAGAAAAAACAGATTAGAGGCAGGAAGGGCTAAAGATGGTGGACAAGGAACCAGGAGTTGGGTTGTCAGCTGCTTGGACAGACAAGGCCTTCAGGGAAGTGGCAGCTGCACACACACACACACACACACACACACACACAGAAGCACATGCAGATGGGTCTGCCAAGCCTGTACTTCATCAGCAGCATGATACAGACTACAGCTGGCAAGCTTGCCAGGACCTTTCAGCAAAGATATTTATCTTCTCTGGTCAAAAAAAATCATTTTATCATTTATTTTCTAAAAAGCTATTCTTAAGGGGGAAAAAAAGCCATCCAGTCTCACTCAAAATGCATAGTCCAATTCTGCAATAGACCCTAGAAATGAGACTGAGGAAGATCTTAAACATCTGGGAGCAGCTACTTATTTCTTCTCCTGGGAAGAGACCCTATTTTGCCAGTCAGACCATGAAGGCCTCTAAGCAAAATCTATACAGACAGCAGCCAGCATCCTCTGGAGTCAGCCTTAGGATGGGCCAATCTCCGCAGAGTACTTCCAGATGAATCCAGGAACTGGAGCAATACAAATTTTACAGGCCAAGACTCATAGAATATTCCACCCGAAGTACATAGAATATAAAATATTAGAGAACCTATAATGTTAGAATTGGAAGGAATCCAAGAACAAAGATTATATAATCTAATTGCATTTTTCTGAGGACCAAGAAGATTCAGGAGCCCATGCCAGGGATCATAGACTTTGAAAGACCAAATTTGTGTCATGGAAAATTGGTGGTCTGGAATGTGTGGGCACATATTTTCCCAGAGTTCCCAGGTTTTCACTGTCCTTTGGCCTTGAAGTGACTTTTACCCAGGGTTTTTATTTTTTTCTTGGGGGGGGAAGGGGTTGATATGGGACTGGCAAAACAGAAGGAGAAAGTGACCACCTCAGCACTAAACTTGTCCTGATGTTCAAAGAAAAGATCTTGGAACAGGTGTACTGCCTTCTGGGAACAAGAGCAGGGAAATGTGGAGTATGAACTCACATCATAGGAGGAAATGTGCATGGAAGTAGGAAGATGAGGGGAGGACAATGACAGACTTTCCCCTACCCATTTCTCTTTCCATTCCTCTCCAGCTAATGAGAAGAGTGGAAGAGAGAGAAAGGAAAGGAAAGAGAATGGGTTTGATTGTTACAACTTGCTCGGCTCAATTTGGGGAGGGAGCAGAGATGGGGCAGCTAGGTAGCACAGTGGATAGAGCATGGGAGTCAGAAGATTCATCTTCTCCAATTCAAATCCAACCTCAGATTCTTACCAGCTATGTGACCCTGGGCAGGTCACTTAACTTTGTCTGTCTCAGTTTCCTCATCTATAAAGTAAGCTGGAGAAGAAAATGGACCCAGTCTCCCTCAAAATGAATTCTCCAGTTATGAAACAGATTCCAGACATGAGACTAAGGAAGATCTTAAAGGGCTGAAGGCATTGCCTATTTCTCCTTGGATGAGGAGACCCTATTTTTCCAGTCAGACCAAGTAGGCCTCCAAATATCTTTACCTAGAAAATCCCCAGGGAGGTCACAAAGAGTTGGACACAACTGAAAAGCAACTTAACAAAAGTCACTTTACGTTTACTGGCATTTTCTAAGTTATTTGATGCTGCTCACATTATACACACATATATAGAGATATATTATCTAATATATACAACATATGTAAATACACATATATTGTTGTTCAGTGTGAATTGTTGAATCCTATGAGTTTGGAGGTTTGTAACAAATAAGGGACAGCTAGATGGCACAGTGGATAGAGAGCCTGGCCAGGAAGACTCATCTTGAGTTCAAATCTGACCTCAGACATTTACTAGCTATGTGAACCTGGACAAGTCACTTGACTTTGGTTCACTTCAGTTTCTTCAACTGTAAGATGAGGAATGCTAATAACATCTATCTATCAGGGTTGCTGCCAAGTCAAAGGAAATATTTGTAAAATGCTTATCACAGTCCCTTAATAAATGCTGGCGTCCTTCCTCCAACTAAGGCCTACTAATGATTTATTGATTGAGGCATAGTCTCACCTGGTTTAAGGTATCAAGACTAAAATGGAATGGGGTGGTTTAATTTGAGCTGCACAAATTCTTATATGTACACATCTTCCTTCATGCAATGTAATGTCTTTGAGAATAGAAACTGTTGCTGCTGTGACATTTATAGTTTTCGTGCCTCCCAGAGGGCCTGGTACACAGTGGTGATTAATAGGTGCTTGTTGGTCAGTCTGTTAAGTCCTCTTTATTCCAAAATCATTCCTCTTGGCAGAGAAAAGAGAAACTTAATAAAACTGAGTATTTCTGCTTTCATCCATCATCATTAACCTGTTGATTGAGCAGGGGTTCTTTGATCATCCTTATTTTCCCTCCAATGTAGTTTTTTAAAAAATGGACATTTTTGTTTCCTGAGTATTTTTCTCCAGCTTCACCTCATTATGAGTGTCAATGCTCCTGCCAGGATTAGTAATGACTGCTGACTACTATAGTAATGGCACTATCCTGAGGTTGGTGTTCATGATGGCAAGCTTCTGGGATGAGGTCCTACTTTGGGGTCCATTCTTTCCTCCCTGCCTTTCCTTTCATCTTCCTTCCTTGCCTTTTAAAACTAAATCTCTTAGAGAAAGTCTCATTTTCTTCCTCCTGGAAGAATTGTATCTGTGGGAGTCTTTGGAATTTCAGCCATTTATTAGGGTCACTTTGTTGGGTCTCATTCTGAGCTAAGATCCCAGGTCTGATTCCTCCTCTAATTATTATCTCTGTTTCTGTCTCTGTGTGTGTGTGTGTCTGCCTACCTGTTATGTCTGCCAGTCTGTTTCTCTCTTGGTCTCACTCTCTGTCACTCTTTTCTCTTTCTCTATCCATCTCTGTGTCTCTTTCTCTCTTTGTCTCTATCTCTGACTTACTATCTCTGTCTTTCTCTCTGTCTCTCTGTCTCTCTCTCTCTCTCTGATTCTCTCTCCATCTCTGTCTCCTGTCTCTCTCTGTCCCTATCTGTCTGTCTGTCTGTCTCTGTCTACATATGTGTTTCTGTCTCCCTCTCTGTTTTTACTTTTTTCTCTGTCTCTGTCTCTGTCTTTCTCTCTCTAATGGACCTTTAAGCAGCCTAGTGAATCCCATGGACCCCTTCTCAGAAAAGGCATTTATTAAGTCAACAGACAAGTATTCAGGCCCTATCAAATACCAGCCATGGTTCTAAGGGCTGGAACAACACTTTAAAATGAATAAAATAAAATAGAATGGACTGAAAAGGAAACCGATTATATTAAAAGAGAGTTTTCAAAATATTGTTAATAGCAAGTTCCTGAACCCCCAACCTTAGAATTCCAAAATCATTGCTCTGATTTGGAACATCAGAGATGATCTGGTCCAACACCTGCCTGAACCCAAGTCCTTCTAGTACTTAGCCCAGGATCGGCACATAGTAGGCACTTAATAAATGCTTGGTGTCTGACTCTCCACCATTCTTGACAAGTAGTCATCTCATCCTTCTTAAGACACTTCCAGTGACAGGAAGCTCCCCACTGCATGAGGCAACCTGGCCCACATCTTCAGATTCATTCATTAAATAATTAGTAAATGACTGCTTTCTCTGAAGCACTGTATAGAACACTAAAGACATAAATGTACGTACACACATACTTACAAACACACATCCACAGGCATATATACAAGTATGTATTGGAACCATTTCAAACCAGCCATGTTCAGTTGGGGGGCATGAGGATTTACACCTTGGATATTGGCAAACATTGCAAATTGGGCTTGGTTTATTATGTTGCTGATTGTCTAGACTAAAAAAGGGATGAACAAAGTGTTAATAAAGCAGATGATGCTCCAAGTGAGTTATGCATATCTTTCTATCCCCCCCTCGGCTTTTATGAAACATTTATCAGAACTGCACTACAAACACCAGCATACATACATACATAGTACATCTGTACAATATACATTCTCCTCTTTGAAATCTCATACTCTAAGATTTATCTGGTATATAGTAGGTTCTAAATAAATGCAGTGGATCCCTCACTGTACATCAGTCCCAATTTTGCCCTCTGGGATTAAACATAAGAAGTCAAATTCCTCCTTTATAGGATAGTCTCATACGATATAGTTATCGAGGCCACTCCTCCTAATTTCTCTTCCCTTCTCTGGATTCAATAGCCCTATTTCCTTCAACCCATGAAACAGAGACGGAGATGAAGAGGGGGATGGAGTAGATTGACATAAGGCAGACTCAGAATTTTTTAAATCCCAGAAATCAGGTAGTTTGGGTGTCATTTGATTTCATCCAAAAGTAGAATTTTTAAGTCTATCTTCTAAAGAGAAGGAGTAGTAGGAATAGTAGTAGTAGTAGTAGTAGTAGTAGTAGTAGTAATAGCAGTAGGAGTAGTAATAGTAATAGTAGCAGCAGCAAACAATAGTAATGGTAATAATTATAGTAATAATGGTAATAATGTTGTACCAGCAGCAGTAGCAATAGCAGCAGCAATAGTAATTTGTAATAATAGTAGCAGCAGCAGCAGCAGCAGTAATAATAATAACAGTAGCAGCAGTAGCAGAAGTAATAATAATAATAGTAGTAGCAGCAGCAGCAGTAGTAATAGAAATAGTAATATTTAATAGTAGCAGCTGCAGCAACAGTAGAAATAATAAAAATAGTTAATAGTAGTAATAGCAGCAGCAATAGTAAATACTAATACTAGTAATAGTAATAGTAGCAGCAGTAGCCACAGCAGCAGTAGTGACATTAATATTAGTAGTAGTAGTGGTAGTAGTAGCGGTAGTAGTATCAGTAGTAGTAGTAGTAGCAGCAGCAGCAGCAGCCAGTATCAACGACGCTAGCTACCATTTATTTAGTACTTAAAGACTTTTGAAGTGCTTCACATGTATCTCATCCATAAGTGTCAGAGGAAGGAAATGAAAACCAAGAATAATGTTGATAATGAGGCACCTCCAAACGGAGAATTTCTTGCCTTTCTTTACACACAACTGCTTTTGTGCAACCTGACATGATTGCTATTCCTCGAATCAGCTCAACATATGAGGAGCTGGTAGTTCAGTAGATAACAGTACCAGGCCTGGAGACAAGAAGACTCATGGTCCTGGGTTCAAATCTGACAACAGACACTTACCATATAACTTTTCTTGTATCCTATAACTCAGTTTCCTTATCTCTAAAATGAACAGGAGAAGGAAATGGCAAACCACTCCAGTATCTCTGCCAAGAAAACCCCCACTGGGCTCATGAAGCGTTGTATATGACTGGAATAACAACATGAGGCAGCTGATATTCAGTGACTAGAATGCTAGATTGGAAGTCAGGAAGCTCTGGGTTCAAATTTGACAGCAGATCCTGATTAGTTGGAGGACCCTGGACAAGTCACTTATCCTCTCTTTGCCTTAATTTTCTCAACTGTAAAAGTGGATAATAGTGGTATCTTCCTTTAAGGGTTTTTGTAAAGATAAATTGGGATATTTTTCAAAATGACTGGCACATAGTGGGTGTTCAGGTCTCTCCCTGTGCTTGAGTGTTCCTTCTTTCATACTGAAGGTCTGTGGTTTTAGATGTTTGTTGCATTAAAAAAAACTTAGCGCATGCTGAGTGCCATCTATTTAGACTCTCTACACCATTAAGGTTGGGGCTGACTTGCTTACTTGCTTGGATGTATGGAAGTGGAGGACTTCCTTGTAGAAACAGACTTGGACTCAAGCTCACTGATACTTAGCATCTGTTTGACCCTGATTTAAGTTAAATCACTTAAACTTTATGGACCTCAGTTTCTTCACTAGTCAGATGAGGAGAGGCTAGACCACTAAGGTCCTTTTCAATTCTAAGTCTATGATGTTTGGTCCTATGTCTAGATGAATTCACATGCAAGTCAAAGTTCATGTCTGTTTCTCACAAGGTCATCAGATGAGATAACATATATGTAACACAGATTGGAACAAAGTTGACCTCTTTGCTTCTGGCCAACCACATGTACCTGACTCAGAACTGAAAGGACTTGGAGCTTTGAGAAGATGAAGTGATGATCAAAATAATTGAAAAAGTCAATCCTATTGCACTTTTATGCTATGTAAAAGGTTCTAGCCTACTTCTGTCTCACCCAAGTCTCAGAGGGCTCTGGGGCTCTGGGTTCCGTTAGAAGAATGGGGGAGGGAGGGGGATGCCTCCTGTAGCTTCAGCTGCTACTCTTGCTACCACAGCTGCCTCTCAAAGGCTCTGGCTCCTGCCAAAGCCCAGCCTGGGGATCCACTTAATGAAGTATTTAGGGTCTGTTACAAATGGGGGCCTCAGTCAGGAGCCTTCCTCAGAGACCTGCCCCTAGTTAGTGTAGTATAATGGAAAGAGCTCAGAACAGAGTATAGAGTCATTGGAGTTCTAATGTTGGTTCTTCTATTTATGACCTGTGTGTGACCTTAAGGAAAGTTGCTTGTCTACTCTATGCCTCAGTTTCCTCCTGAGTCAAATGATGGGAATGGATTAGATAAACTTCTGAGTTTCTTTCCAGATCTAGATCTAAGCAGTTCAGAGGCCCATGGATCACAAAGCTTAGCTTTGATCCCTGGAGTCCCTCATTCCCAGTAAGAGCCAGACTTGCCCAGATGTGGTTTGGACTCTTGAGTTCACCTGAAGGGCAAGATGAAAAACATCAAAAATTAACTGTAGGCTAAATGACTCTGGGCAAAATGCTTAGACTTTCTAACTTAAAGAGTTAGTTCATGAGTATTTTTTGAACAATTGTTAAGTTGAGGAATGGAGATGTAACTGGGGAAAACAAATAAGGGAAATTCTCTAAGAATTAACCCCCCCAAAAAATAAAAAAAACTTAAAAATAACCCCCAACAACAACATGATTCTGATCCACCAGAAAGTCTAAAAGCAACATCATTCATTCAATATTTATTATTGCTCCAGTCCTACTCCCACTATGTTCAAACTCTGTGGGGGAAATATGCAGATTTTAGCATAGTCCCTCTCTCAAACAATTTTCTTGCTATGCCTCTGTTTTTTATCACTGCCACCACTATTACCATCACCACCAAAGTCAGCTTGGGACTATAGAATCCAATAGACCAATGGGCAGCAAAAATAAACAAGAATGGGAGTGAGAAACAGAGGGGATGGGGAGGGAAGAACAGGTGCTGGAGGCAGGCTAAGAAAGCTTTGTTCTCCTCATTGTCTGGTACTCAGTGGGTGCTTAATCAGAGCTCAATCATTGATTGATGAATGGATTGATTTCCAAGGTCTAGTGTCAGGTTATATAATGAGCCAGAGAGCAAACTCCAAAGTTGCAGTTACCCAGACTGGCCACTAGGAGACACTTCAGTTCTAATAAATAAGTATAGCACCCCCCCCCCACGACCCCTCCCCCCCAACCTGGGGATATTGGTCCTCTTGAGAGAGCCAGGAGATTGTAAAAAGCTGGAGGGAAGAGTTTGCCTTCCCCCCCCCCCACCTCCCATTTTCCATTCTCTCTCTCTCTCTCTCTCTCTCTCTCTCTCTCTCTCTCTCTCTCTCTCTCTCCCCCTTCTCCTCCCATCTCTGTCACTATCTCTTCTCTGTCTCTCTTCTCTCTATCTCTATCTCTCTGACTGTATTTTGTCCTTGTCTTCCTTTTGTCTCTGTCTCTGTCTGTCTGCCTGTGTGTGTGTGTGTGTGTGTGTATGTTTCTCCCCTCTGTCTCTCTGTCTTTCTCTCTGTCCCTGTCTGTCTGTTAGTCTCTTTTGCATCCAGGTATGGCATAGTGGAAAGAGTCTTAGATTTAGATTTGCCCAAACCCATTCTTAGACTTGTATCCTGGAAGCTCAAAAAGAGAAGAAAAAGCCCCACAGATACCAAAGTTTTTCTTGTAGCCCTTTTTGTGGGAGCAAAATATAGGGAAATGCCTGGACAAGCTGCAGTATGTACATGTAATGGAGTGTCTTTGATGAACATGAAGAATTCAGAGAAACCTGGAAAGACTTATATGAACTGATGCAGAGTGAAAAAAGTAGAACCAGGAGAACCATGCAACTACAACCACATAACATTTTCATTGCCTAAAAGACATCTGACTTCAGATTTAAAGGAATAATCAACTTTGGTCCTGGAAGGATAGATAATGAAACATTTTTCCCCTTTAGGCACAGAGGAAGGCAACTAAATTTCATGTATTGTTAGATGAGGAAGGCAATGCTCTGCTGTTTCTATTTGTATCAAAACTAGGGACTATACTCTATTTCTAAAGGGAAGCTTCTCCGAGAAGAGTTTTGAGGTCATTTTGAAATGACTGTGCTCTAATAAAAGAAATAAAATTTTTCAAGGAGCCATCAGATTCAGGTGTGTGTGAGTGGGGGGGGGGGGAATTGGGGAGGAGGGGAAGTGCCCATAATCTGTGTTACTGAGACAAAATGAAGTTGAGGTTGACAGTTCACTTAAGTTTGAGGACTCTGAGCTGCATTCAAGCTAATGCTGGTGTCTGACAGCAACATGGTGAGTCCCCAAGAGGGGGGCAAACCCATCCAGATTAGAAACATAGCAAGTCAAAGCTTCTTGGCTGATGATGAATAGGAGGGAGCTGTCTACTGAGTGACTGCTGAACTATTAGCCTAGAGAAGAGGTGGAGACCTAGTCTCAACAAAAGGAATGGGAGGCATCAAAGAGGATGACCTGAGTTCTAGAATAGGCTCTGCTTCTAGTTGTGAGGCCTTTAAAAAGTTGCTTTTCCTCTCTGATCTATCTACATATTAAAAGGGTTGAACTAGGGAATCTCTGAAGTTCCTTTTGATTCTGGCATCCTATGCTTTGTTCCAAGTATCCTATGCTTTGTTCCAAGTACCTTCCATCTCTAACATTCTATTGTCTATGCTCGGAGGTCAAGTTGGAAGGAGTCAACAAGCATTTTTAAACTCTGTGTTAACAGTGGGAATACAAAAGAAGTAAAAACATTCTATTTACTAAGGTTCTAAGGTCCCTTCTAGTTTTACCATTTGGTATTCTAAGATCTCTCATAACACTGATGTATATTAATTAAAAAAAACCCTAATAGCTCTGATGGTTGATGACCTAAGTTCCTTCCTAGCTCTGACATTCTATGTTCTAAAACTCCCCAAGTCTAATATTCTAAGCTCTAGCAACTCAATGAATTTAGACTCTAGTGGATTGATGGGTGCTCCAATTCTTTCCCTCCTGAATCTAGAACCATCACAAAGTTCTGATCAGTCAGTATCAGCTTAGGACCCTATCTCTCCCCATAGTAGTCTCAACTGGGAAGGACTCAATTTTAGGAGGTAGGTGTCCTTTCCTTGGGTGTCTAAATCTCTGCCTCAGATCAAAGCAGCCATCCTGAAGAGGGGTACAAAATGGAGCTAGGAATGGGCAATACATCTTCTGGACATGGACACATGCTATTCCTCATGCCCCTTTTAGTGAAAATTGGGGTAGGGTGGGAGTGGGTTGGAATTGTTTCCATAACTGTAGAGCCTGCCCAGCATGGGATAATGCATTCATCTACATCTGTTAGCTTGGACCATTCAGACCAGGGCAACAAATCAAGTTTATAAATGGGGTCAAAGGCATGTGAATTGAATTTTTTGGATTAAACTCCACTGAACTTGAGCATTGCCTTGTGATACTAGCAAATGATACTACTTATGGCAATGCATTAAGCCACAAATGTCTTCCTTGTTGCCTTCCCCTCCTTCTCCTTACATCAATACATATCTTCCTGACAGAAATTTATATTTTTTAGAGGTTTCCCCTTACTTATACTTGTTGAAGTCCTTCCCCTCCTTCAAGCCCTGCCTCCTTTATGAAGGCTTCCAGGATACCCTCAGCTGGAAAGAACTGATTTTTCCAAGTTCTGCATTTTGTGTTTTGAGGTCTCTTCTACCTTTAACATTTCCTGTTCTAATTCTAGCATCCAAAATTCTATCTTTTAATGTTTTTTCTAGCTCTGACACTCTTTGTTTTATGTTCTAGGGTCCCTCTCAACTATATCTTTCAAGGATCTAATGTAACACTTAGTTCTCATATTCTTTGATATATGTATTAGAATCCTTCCAGTTCTGAATCTGAGAGTCAATCTACCAAGACAACCCAGGAACTATGTGAATACAATTAAAACACTTTTCACAAAAAATCAGATCTAAGAAACTGGAAAATTATCAATTGCTCATGGGTAGACCAAGCTAATATATTTGTCCTTCATTCTCAAAGACCACAACATCTGGAAGGTGATGCCATGACAAGCACATGAAATGGATTTGAGAGAGGAAGATGCTGTGCTAAATCACCTGCCTCACTTTCTCTTCCAGAGCCATCTGGGTCCAGTGGCCAGCTATGAATCAGGATGGCTGGAGATAGCCCTGCATACAAGGTAATCAGGGTTAAATGACTTGCCCCAAATCATACAGTTAGTAAGTGTCAAGTGTCTGAGAATGGATTCAAACTCCTGTCCTCCTGACTCTAAGGCCAGTGCTCTATCCACTGAGCCACTTAATTGCACCACAGAACTAATATAATAAAAATGACAATTCTACCTAAATTACTTTATTTATTTAGGGCTGTATCAATCAAAATACTTAAAAGAAATGTAGAAAAAACTGGTAAAACTTATTTAGAAGAACTAAAGTTCAAGAATATCAAGAGAAATAATGGAATTAATGCAAAGGAAGATGGTCTAGCCATACCAGATCTAAAACTTGCATAGTATAGTATAGTATAGTATAGTATAGTATAGTATAGTCTGGTCTGGTCTGGTCTGGTCTGGTCTGGTATGGTATAGTATAGTATAGCATAATATAGTATAGTATAGTATAGTATAGTATAGTATAGTATAGTATAGTATAGTCTGGTCTGGTCTGGTATGGTATAGTATAGTATAGTATAGTGTAGTGTAGTGTAGTGTAGTGTAGTGTAGTGTAGTGTAGTACAGTATAGTATAGTATATAGTATCGTATCGTATCATATCATATCATATCGTATCGTATAAAATGGCAATCATCAACTCTATTTGGCACTAGCTAAAAATAGAGTGGTGGATCAAACAAGCTAGGTACACAAAACACAGTAGCAAATGACTTTAACTCAGCAATACATGACTTTAATTCAATAGTAAATGACTAATAATCTAAGGTCTGCTAAACCCAAAGACCTCAAACTAGATATAGACCAACATTTCACATATTATACCAAGACAATGGCCAATTGGGTATTTAGATGCAAAGGTTGATACTATAAGCAAATTAGGAGAAAAATAAATAGTTTACCTGTCAAAGTTATGGAGAGGGGAAAAATTTATGATCAAACAAGCCATAGAGAACATGATGAAAAGCAAAATGGATAATTTTGGTTACATTAAACTAAATCGTTTTTACATGAAAATCAGTACAACTTTCGAGATAAGGAAAACAGAAAGCTGTGAAATAATTTTTATAGCTGCTGTTTTCAATAAAAGTCTCATTTCTAAGCATCCAAGTCATTTCCCAATTGATAAATGATCAAAGGATGAGAACAAGCAGTTTTCAGATGAAGAAATTAAAGCTATCTGTATTCATGTGAAAATGTTCAAAATCACTATTGATCAGAGAAATATTCATTAAAACATCTCTAGATAACTACCTCACATATCAGATTAGCTAATATGACAGAAAAGGAAAATGATAAATGTTGGAAAAGATAGGAGGAAGCTAGAACACTAATGTATTGTTGCTGAAGGAGTTGTGAACTGATCTAACCATTCTGAAGAACAATTTAGAACTATGTCCTAAGGGCTATAAAACTGATGCCGAGTGAGCAGGACCAGGAGAACATCATGTACAGTAACAGCAAAATTGTATGACAATCAACTATGACAGACTTGGCACTTCTCAGCAATACAGTGATCAAAAACAATTCTAAAAGATTTGTAATGGGAAATTCCATCCACATTCAGAGAAAGAACTATGGAATCTGAATACAGATCAAAACATCTATTTTCACTTTAAAATTTTTTTTATGGTTTTTCCCTTTTGTTCTGATTCTTTTTTTCACAGTATGACTAATGTGGAAATATGTGTAACATGATTATGCATGTATAAGTTATATCAGATTACTTGCTATCTTAAAGTAGGGAAGGAGAAAACTTTATAAAAATTAATGTTGAAAACTATCTTTACATATTATTGTAAAAATAAATTTAAAAAAGGAAATGATGAGCATGTAGATTTCAGAAAAACCTGCAAAGAGTTATATGAACTGATGCTGAGTAGAACCAGGAGTATCACCAACATTGTCTGTTGATCAATTATAGTAGACTTAGCTCTTCTCAGCAATATAACGATCCAAGATAAATCCAAGAGGATCATGATTGAAAATGCCATCCATATCCAGAGAAAGAACTATGGAGTCTGAATGCAGTTTGAAGCTTACTATTTTCACTTTTTTTCTCATGGTCTTTCCTCTTTTCCTGATTTTCCTTTTACAACATGACTAATGTGGAAATATGATTGTACATTTTTAACCTATTTCAGATTGCTTACAATCATGAGAAGGAAGAAGAGAAAGGAGGGGGTTGAAAGTTAAAATCCTACAAAAATGAATATTAAATGTAATTGGGAAAAATAAAATACTATTAAGTGGGAAAAATTAAATTAAAAGTGAAAAATATTTTTAAAAATAAACATCTAAGGAGAAAAAAAACAAACCAAGTTAACAGACCCAAGGTTAAGAATACCTGAATCCAACCTTCTCGCTTTGAAGATTAGGAAATTTAGCACAGAGGAAGTAGAATGACTTGCCCAAAATCATTCAGCAAGGTAGTGAGTGCCCCAGGTAGAAATGTAAAATAAATTGGTCTTGATGGTCTCTGAGGTTCTTCCCAGTTCTAAATCTATAAGCCTATGAACTCTACATCATTTCAGATCTCTGGGGTCTCAGTTTCCCCAATGATATAATGAAGGGGTTAGATTATCTGGTTACAATGTTTCATGAGTAGGTAATGGGCATGGTCTATTGGCAGTAAGTTCACAAGCCTGTGGATTTGGAACTTGTTAGTCACTCGACCATTTGCCTCAGTCTCCTGAACTATAAAATGAGCTGGAAAAGGATATGACAAACCACCCCAGTAGCTTTGCCAACAAAACCCCAAATGGGGCCATGAACTGAAACAACTGAACAACCAAAGCAAAGAAAGAATATCTTCCTTTTCCCAACTCTTGGCATCTCTGAGGAGGCAGTTAATGTATTTTCATTGTTCGCTCTAACAGCAAATGAGAACATCAACCACAGCAGCTGTGTGTGTGTGTGTGTGTGTGTGTGTGTGTGTAGTGCTTGAGGATATCCAAAGTGCTAGACATTTTTTTCATTTTATCCTTATTATTATCCTCATTATTATCTTGGGATGTGAATGCTATTTACTATTATGATGACCGTTTTACAGATGAGAAGACTGAGGCTGACAGGAGTAAGTTGGCTTTTGGTTCACCCCAGATAGTAAATGTCTTATTTGGG
The DNA here is from genome assembly GCF_037893015.1 of Macrotis lagotis. Taxonomy (NCBI): domain Eukaryota; kingdom Metazoa; phylum Chordata; class Mammalia; order Peramelemorphia; family Peramelidae; genus Macrotis; species Macrotis lagotis. Next base: position 268,816,522 of record NC_133660.1, read on the forward strand.
TGGATGTTTGTGGGGATGAGGGTGGAGTGATGAAGACCTTGTTCTTACAGACACAGGTACTGAAAAAACTTCTCCCAGCCTTCAGAACTATCACTACCTTCTTTTGCTGTTGTGAAGTGAAAGAGTAGAGACAGCAAGATTGAAATTTCAAGAAGCCTAGTGACCAGAACAAAGGAAGGGAAAGCAAGACTCTCTTCAGCCTTGGACACAAAAGATCTGGAGGTTTGTTCTGGATAGTGCATAGTAGGAAGGACCATAACAACCTGGAGGGTGTCCAGAAGAGGGTGATAGGAATGGTGAAGAAACCATGCCATTCAAAGAGGGATTGAGGATTCTTCCTCAAGGATCTGAAGGTTTCTCATGTAGGGATAACTTATTCTGTTCTGCTGTAGAGGGGACAATGAAGAGTAAACAGTGGAAATCCCAAGGAGGAAAATTTCAGCTCAATATTAGGAAGTATTTCCTAAGAATTAGAACATTACCTTTAGATTAGAATAAGTTCTCTGTCATGGGAATTTATTGAATCATAAGGAGAGGAGGTGGAAAGCATCCCAGAGGTCACCTAGTCCAATCTCCTCATTTAACATGAAAATGAAAATGAGACCATATTCATGAGTCCAGAAAGATTTCAGAACTTGCCTATAGTCACATAGCTAGAAAGTGACAGTTTGGATTTAAATTCAAACTCTCCTTTTTATAATTCCAAATTCAATCCCCTTTCTAACTTTTAAAGATCAAGTAACAAAGTCAGAAAGGATATATGTGTGTGCGTGTGTGTGTGTGTAGATAGATAGATAGATAGATAGATAGATAGATAGATAGATAGATAGATATAGATGTAGATATACACAACACAGAGGGGTACTAGGTCTTCTCTAGGGTTTTCCAACTCTCAGAGTTTTACATGTCTATATATGTATGTCTATGTGTGAAAGAAAGGTTGACTAAACCAAGGTTAAAAGGATTGTGATAAGTTGGAAAACAATTTTTACTACTAGCATTTCTGACAAAGGATTCATTTCTGAAATATATGGAGAACTGAGTCAAATTTGTAAAAAAAAAACCCAAGTCATTCCCCAATTGATAAATGGTCAAAAGACATGAAAAGGCAATTCTCAGATGAAGTAATCACAATTATATGAAAAATTGCTTTAAATCATTATTGATTAGGGAAATGCAACTTATAACTCTCAGATTAGCCAATATGACTTGAAAGGAAACTAATCAATGTTGGAGGGGATGTAGGAAAACTGGGGCATTAGTGCACTGTGGATGGAGTTGTGAACGATCCACTCTTTCTGGAGAACAATCTGGATGATGTCCAAAGGGCAGTAAAACTGCATAGCCTTTGATCAAACAATACCACTACTGGATCTGTATTCTGAAGAGATCATGAAAAAGGGTAAAAATTCCACATGTACAAAAATATTCATAGCAGCTCATTTTGTAGTGGTAAAGAATTGGAAATTGAGGGGATGCCCGTCAATTGAGGAATGGTTTAACAAATTGTGGTATATGTATGTGATGGAACACCATTTTTCTATTAGAAATCATGAGGGATAGGATTTTAGAAATGCCTAGAGAGACCTGCAAGAATTGATGCTGAGCAGAACCAGAACATGGAACACACTAACAATAACATGAGATGATGATCAATCATAATTGACTTCTTCATTTCAAATATTCAGACAATTTTAAAAGAGTTATGATGGGGAAGCTAAGTGGTGCAGTGGATAGAGCACTGGCCCTGGAGTCCAGAAGACCTGAATTCAAATCCAGCCTCAGACACTAATAATTACCTAGCTGTGTGATCTTGGACAAGTCACTTAACCCCACTGCCTTGCAACCCCAAAAGAGTTGTGCTGCAAAATACTGCCCATATCCAGAAAAGAAACTGTAGTGCTTAAATGCAGACCTTATTTATCTTCAATTTTTAAAAGTTGTCATGTATTATGTCATTTTTTTCACTCTAATATTTTCTTTCTTTCTGGATCTGATTCTTCTCTCATAACATCTAACATCTATCTTTGTTTAGCATGGTTATAAATGTAGGGCTTATATCAGATTGTGTTCTATCAAGGGGAGGGATAGGGAAGAGAGGGAGGGAGGAAGAAAAATTGTAAAACTCAAAACCTTGCAAAAAATGATTGCTAAAAACTCCCATTGCATGTAGTTGGAAAAACAAATAAAATATTTTTTAAAAAGAAAGACTGATTAAATCAGAATTAGAAAGAACACTGGATTTGAAGTCAAATCCCAATGTATTGGACCAAAAATATGTGTAGCAGCTCTTTTTTGTAGTGACAAAGAACTAGAAATTGAGAGGATGCTTATCAGTTGGGAATGGCTGAACAAATTGTGGTGTTTGAATGTGATGGAACACTATTTCTCTGTAAGAAATCATGAGTGGGGAGACTCCAGAAAATCCTGGAAATTCTTGCATGAACTGATGCTGAATGAAGTGAGCAGAACCAGGAGAACACCATATACATTAACAGCAACATTGTGAGAGGTTGGATGATGGACTATGATGGACTTAGCTCCTCTCAGCAGTTCAGATTAAGAACAATTTTAAAAGACTAGTGATGGAGAATGCTCTCCACTTTCAAAAGAAAAAAACCAAACAAACTATGGAGTCTGAATACAGAGCAAAGGATACTATTTTCACTTTTTAAAACTTGTTTTATGTTTTTGTTTTCTATCTCAGGGTTTTTCCCTTTAGTTCTGATTCTTATTTCACTTGATTAATATGGAAATATATTCAACATAATTGTACATGTATTACCTACCTATATAAGACTGCTCATTGTCAATGGGGAGGGGGGGAGGGAAGGGAGGGTAATAGAAAATATGAAATTCTAAAGCTTACAAACAGATGAATGCTGAAAAACTATGCAAGTAATTGTGGAAAATAAAATAAAGAAACCTGGGTTTATATTTCACCTCAAATGTTTCCTAGCTGCATGAATTTAGACAATTCACTTGCCCTTTCTTCTTGTCAGTCTCCATTGTAAAATGAAAAGGGATTAGACATGATCCCTAAGATCTTTTTCAACTTTAAATACTATGAGTCTATAAACTCAAAAGTTATCATTCCAGTGGATTTCTTCTTTATTTGAATCAACCAGTCAAAAACCAGCTATTAATCACTTTCTTTGCAGAAGGTACAGGAACTTCAAAGAAAAAAATGACACAATCCCTCCCATCAAAAAACATTCTATTGGAGAAATCACAAACATTAAAAAGTACATTGGGGGGCAGCTAGGTGGTGTAGTGGGTAAAGCACCAGCCCTGGAGTCAGGAGTACCTGGGTTCAAATCCGGTCTCAGACACTTAATAATTACCTAGCTGTGTGGCCTTGGGCAAGCCACTTAACCCCATTTGCCTTGCAAAAACCTAAAAAAAAAAAAGTACATTGGGTGGGGCAGCTGGGTGGGGCAGCTAGGTGGTGCAGTGGATAGAGCACTTGCCCTGGAGTCAGGAGGGCCAGAGTTCAAATCCGACTTCAGACACTTAATAATTACCTAGCTGTGTGACCTTGGGCAAATTACTTAACCCCACTGCCTTGCCCCCCACCAAACAACCTAAAAATACATTAGGGATGGATAGATGACATAGTGAATACCAGCCCTGAAGTTGGAAGGACCTGAGTTGAAGCCCAGACTCAGAAACTTGCTAAATGTGTGATCCTGGGCAAGTCACTTTAACCCTGATTATCTTCCCCAAAAAAGCACATTAAACATCTTATATATATGCATATACATTAAATACATATAATCACATATATTAAGTAATTATGTACAAATATATGTGCATATAAATATATAAGACATATGCAAGAGAAAATGATTTTGGTAGGAGAGTGTTTGCTCTCTCTCTCTCTCTCTCTCTCTCTCTTAAAACTGTTTCTAGGAATGTCCATTTTCTCTAAACCCACTCTCTTTCCTGACCAGAATAAATCTCATACAAGGAACAGGAGGGTGCAGAGTTGGTTTCCATTTTCTGGTATATAAAATATTGAGCAACAATCCAATCCTGGGGAGAAGCATTTGTACTTATGTTTTCAGAATTATTTTAAACCCTAAATCACTAACCCAAACCAGACTGTGGGATGACTGAGTACAATCCCGTTTCAGAGCCAACATTTGGAGACTAGATCTTAATGCCTAACAGGACCCGGAGGTTGGTAGGAGGCAGGGGAGAGGCTAAGCTCATCTCAGCAGCCCAACTGCTGCCTCCTCTCTGTATTTTCCATTGAGCACCAACACAATGTCCTCATCATTGTTGTAGCTCTCATTTCACAATAATAGTTCACATTTCTGTGACTCTCCAAGAGTTGCAAAGTCCTTTAACAACCCAGTAAGATGTGTGCTGTTTTTAAAGACCATTTCACAGATGTCAAACCCAAGTCTTCCCAGCTCCAAATATCCACTATGTCAGAACAGTATGTCAGCATATGCTTTTGGTAGGGCAAGGGAGTAAAAGACTGCACTCTGTAGTTAGTTGCTTCATTCATTAAAAAGGAGGGCAGTTGGGTGGCAAAGTGGCTAGAGTGTTGGACCTGAACAGACACTGGAATGGTTTGCCATGTCCTTCTCAGCACATTTTACAGATAATGAAATGGAGGCAAACAGGGTTAAGTGACTTGTTTAGAGGTACACTGTTCGGAAGTATCTGAGGTAAGATTTGAACTCAGGAAAATGAGTCTTCCCTACTCTATCCCCTGCACCATTTAGTTGCCCTCATCTCTCTCCTAGACTATTATAGTAGCTTAGTTGATCTCTGTACCTCCAGGCCTTCCCTTTCCTGATTCTCCAATTAACAGTTGTCAAAACTATAATTTCACCTTATCAACTCAAGAAGGTTTATTTCTATTACTTCTAAGTTTAGTACTATTACTTCTAAGGTAAGCGACACACTTCTTATTCTGGTATTTAAGACTCACTTTTGGTGCCATCTTCTCACCATCTCTTTTCTTGACCACCAGCTGAAAATAATGTCTTTTCAAATACTCTCAAGGGTTTGTCTGGATCTCTCCCTGACCTATTCCTACTGGACAAAAGTTGGGTCATCAAAACAGAGACTCCCCAGTCCCACCCTTCATCCCTCACCAAATAATCATCTCTTCTGTTGATGGCTCCCAACTTCCTATTTCACAGCACAGTATTTTATGTTCCTCATGGGAAATAGAGACCAGATGTTCCATCTCAACCAAGATCTATCTTTCATTACAGCACTTTGAAAAAGACTTTTTCAAAGTCTTTTAAAATCAGATTTTAAAAGATACATTGGGTTTTTATTCAAATCTTTTTAGTAAAACTAAGATAAGTTTAACCCAAGATATGTCAAAGCTGTCATATAGCTGGCAATTAAGGGTAATCCCAGTTATCCCACATGTCTGGAATGCACTTTCTCCTCTTCCCTATGAATCCTTTGCTTTCCTATTCAAGGCTTTTGATCTCTTCCCTTACCATTAGTACTCTCTCCCTCTTGAAATTACATTGTATTAGCTTAGTTTTATGTACCAGTTATATTTTCTTCTCCTAATATATGGATGAAATAAATTGCTTTTAAATTTTCATATCTGGAACTCAAATCCATTGAAAAATGTTTAAAGACTCTGGTTCTGGAGTCAGGAGTACCTGAGTTCAAATATGGCCTCAGACACTTAATGATTGCCTAGTTGTGTGACCTTAGGCAAGTCACTTAGCCCCATTGCCTTAAAAATAAAAAAATTTTAAAAGCTAGAGAGAGAAAAAAATTTAAAAAACAAAAATACAATAAGTTGAAAATAGCAAAATTCATTTTAAAATTATTTGTAGTTTTTTTAAATCAAGTCATCATCTACCTTAGTACATCCTGATCAAAATGATCCCAAAATCATTGTCATGTAACTTGTAGTCTCCAAAACCCTCCACTAATCTGAACAAATATTATTAACATACTGAAATGGAAGATCATTTTCACCTTATAGAAGTTTCTGAGATAGCAGCAGCATGATCCAAATCATAGAGATCAGAGGAGCTTTGAGCTTCATGAAGCACTTCATTTTGAAGATGAGCAAACTGAGAAAGACTGAATGACTTGCAGAAGCTATAGATCCATAACATAAACCTAAGTAAGCTAATATAATGTAATTTCAAGAGGGAGAGAGTATAATGTGAAGGGAAGAGCCCAAAAGCCTTGAATAGGAAAGCAAGGGATTCATAGAGAAGAGGAGAAAGTGTGAGTTTTAAAGTTCGGAGAAAGATTCACAAAACATTTTCTAAAGATTGTCATTTTTAAAGATAAATTCAGATCCTGGGACATTGTATGTCAGCTGCTAGAGCAACCCAATGTGGTGGTGGTGGTGGTGGTGGGTTTGGTGGGGGTGGGAGTGCATTGTTTGTTAGAGTCATCTGGTAGCTTTTTATTTTTATTAATCTTGCCATCTAATTCTTTTCTTACCATCAACTGATTCTATGCTATTGAAAAAAAATGTAAGTACTATAAATACCTCCTAAATATTATAACCCCAGGGCAAAGTTCTAGTTGCCTTGCCCTAGTTATGCTTCTGCCAAGATCACACAGGCAGAGAATGACAGAGTCACAATTCAACAGCAGGTTTTCTAAATCCAAAAGCCAATACTCTTTCCACGAATTTGACATTTTTAATCCTGTGGTGCCAGCCTCTTCCCTAAATGAACCCTTTATCTATTAGCCTCAGATGTAAAAAACATGTAATAACTGAATCAGCGAGCAACAGGATGACTTCTGGAGGAGAAACAAAAATGTTGATTTTATTGGGTATTGCTCGCTAGTTCTTTAAATCCAGTCCCCCATGAGGAAGCTGATGGGCCTGACTATGTAAAGAGAGTGAGCCTGCTATTTCCAAAGGAAGTCCAAAGTATTTTCCCTTTGCCTTCCCTGGATCCTGTCAGTAGCCCTTTCATAGTTTAAATAAATATTGAATTAAATTACTCCCAAAGGTCTCCATGTAATAGTGACACCTCAGGCTCTATTAACCTTAACTGCCCTGAGATGGAGGAACACATATATGCTAGTACAGAGAATCTGAGGCTCTGCTTGGCTCCTACTCATTTCCCCCAGATCCCCAGATCCCCTTGTGGACCAAGGGGAAGAACTATCCCCTGAGCTTCAAATGAATATTAGAACACTTTCATGATTTGTTGGGTCAACCTTGGACTTGAAAGGTCTGTCCCCGTTTCCCAGGATGGATTCTGGGGAGTCCTGAGTATTTCGCTGATCTAGAATTCTTCCCAGGGAAAAAAAGAGTTGGAAATCATAGGTTCATAGACTCGGAGCTGAAAGGGATCTTGGAGGTCATATAGCCTAAGTCCTTCCTCTTTTTTTTTTTTAACAAAGGGGGAAACAAGCAGAGAAAATTCAAGTGACTGGCTCAAATTCAAGTGACAGAGTTCATAAATGACAAAGGCAGAATCAGAGTTCCTGTTTTCCTGCTTCCAAGTCCAACCACTAAGCCAGGAGTAGGCTACCTCAGGAGTCAGTGGCTCCATCTCCAAGCAATGACCACATGAAGATCAAATGGAAATTACCCCATTTGATGTAAAGTGTTTTGTGAATATTGAAGCATTATTTAAAGGCCAGTAATTACAACTGGTAGAGGCATAATTTGGACAGGAGGTTCAAATAAAGTTCCTGTCAATTTGGAGAGATTCTATAATAATTTCAAAGGCTACTATTTAAGAGTAACCTTTGAAATTATTATAGAATCTCTCCAAATTATTTATTTAATGCTTATTTAAGAAGCATGAAAAAAAATGTAGAGATACTTATTCTGGCACATAAGAAGCTGGATCTACAGTGACATGTATGGTATGAGTATAGAATGTAGATTTGAAAATGAAAAGTCCCCTTGAGTTACTTTCTCCCCCTTGCAAATCTCCCAAGAGGCTTAAATAGTGTCTCAACTAATAGGACTTTTTTTCCTGATTGCTATTTTCTTTTCTTTTTCCAATTACATGTTATGTAAGCTTTTCAACATTCATCCACTTGCATGTTATAATTTACACAATTTTCTTCCACCCTCCTTTCCCACCCCCCCTCCCCTCAGTAGTGAATACTTTCATAAAAATTGTTTATGTACATTTGTGTTTAACATGTTTACATATTAGTCATTTTTGTATACGAGGAATTAGGACTAAGGGAAAAGAAAGAAAACCATGGGATAGGAAGGAAAAACAGGAGAAATGTTTAAAAAGTGAACATAGTGTTCATTCAGATTCTGTGTTTTGATTTTTTCCCTCCTTTGGATGTGGATGACGTTGTCTATAACAGGTCTCCCAGACTGTTCTAAATCTCTGAACTGCTGAGAGAAGCTACATCCAGAATTCAACTAACTAGAACCTTAATGGATATGTAAAGAGTCTAGATGGGAGAGTCAGAGAATATGGATTTGAACCAGGACTCTGGGTCACTTTGACAAGTACCTGAAGTTCTGACTCTTCTGGAAAATGAAGAGGTCAGGTCCTGTGACTTCCACAATGAAATCTAGAAACATAGGATCTCTTACTTTGGACACCGATTTCAAAAAGGATGATCACAATTCAATTTATTCACAAAATAACAAAAATATAGATCTGAGCCTAATGAGACTTCAGAGGGCCAACTAGTCCAGTCCCCTGATTTTACAGTTGAGAACATAGACACCTAAGAAAGTTCAATTACTTGTCCAAGGTCCCATAGAGAGTTAGCATCAGATATAGAATTTTTACAGAGGTCCTCATTTGATATCAATGCAATGAGCATTTATTAAGCACCAATTGTATATAAAGCCCTCTAACAGAGCTGTAAATACAAAGATAGTGATAATAACTGCCAGTTCTGTGGCACTTTAAGGTTTACAAAGCAATTATTATTGCTTTGTATATATTGTATATAATAATATACAATATCTCTTAGTTCCTTACAATAATACTAAAAAGTTGATATTGTAATAGAGGAAGAAACTGAGTCAGAGAGAAGTTAAATGACTTGCCTAGGGTCATGAGTAAGCTAGTGCATAGAGTGACAGACCTGGAGTCATGAAACCTCATCTTCCTGAGTTCAAATCTGTCCTCAGATACTTATTAACTGTGAAACCCTGGGCAAGTCATTTCACTTTGTCTGCCACAGTTTTCTCATCTGTAAAATGAACTGGAGAAGGAAATGACAAACTATTCCAGTATCTTTCCTCATTAAACTCCAAATTGGGTCACAAAGAATTGCTTACAACTGAAATGATTGCTCCCAGGGTCACACAGCTAGAAGGGTCTGAGATCGGATTTGAACTCTTAAGTCCTAAGGCTTTTGTGGCCTTATCATCCTCTTCTATGAGATGAAGGAAACTAAATGACCTCTATATTCTTGCCCTTTGTAATTATAAATCTGTCATTCTATGGATGGTAATTAGATGGTCTGAGTGCCAACTCAGAGACTTTACTATCTAATCTCAGATGATTCCAAAGTCAAATTACCATGGTTGGCTTTATTTTATGATTTATTTTTCATCTACTCACCAACTTACCATCTCTAATTCTAGGGAATATGTAACACCCAGTCCCAAGGAGGTTAGCCATTCATTAGCTTAAAGTTAAAAGCATTAGACTAGATGACCCTTATGGTTCTCTCAAAGCCATTGGATTCTGCAGTCTCCTCCAATAGAAGGATACTTGGTCGATGACACAACATGTGCTGAACCAGGCAAAAAGGATTCAGCTGTGAGTAAAGGGTCTCTCTTCACTTGGGAAAATTACCGAATCACAAAATGTCAAAGTAAGGAAAGTCCTTAGGAAATAGTACATAAAACGTCAAACCAGGAAAGTACTTTAGAACATAGAACAAAGAAGGAACTTTAGAAGACCTTTGTCTTTGGGACATAGAACATTGTCTATCTGAGCTGGAAGCGTGCTTACAACATAAAACATAGAATGTCCGAACTGGAAGGAAATTGAGAATGTAGACCATCACGACTGGGAGGTGCCTTAGAACATAGAATATCAGAGGTAGAAAATGTGTACAACATAAAACATAGAGTATCAGAATTGGAAGAGAACTTAAAATGTAGAATATTAGAGCTGGGAGGGACCTCAGAATGAAGGCTAGAAGGAGCTTCAGACACTTGGTCAAGCATCTAATACATATCAGAAACTAGATTTGAACCCAACTCTTCTCTGAATCCATTTTGACATTTTCTTTGTAACTCTGCCTCTCCAGATGAAGAATTTTAGACCCAGAGGGATGGAAATGATTTGTCCAAGGTCACCCAACCAATCATTGGCACTGCTAACATGTGACTCTCATTTTTACTTTATGATTGGTGGATTACATAACGGTGGGATTGAGGAAAAGTAGCAGTGCTACCTGAGAGTTAAATTAAAGAGAATTTAGAACAGGATTTTTACTGGTTTCTCGAGTGAGGAAAGATCAATCTATCTTTGGACTCAAGATCCATCTGTCATTTCTTTTTGCAAATGAGTGAGGAGTATTGGTTAGATATGTGATATGTGGGGCAGGCCTTTGGAACAGAGATGAGTTATCTCTGCTCTCTGGCAGAGTCTAAGTCTCCCACCAAGGAAGCCAAGAAATCAACGGAAAGATAGGAAATTTTATGCACTATTAGTACATAATTTTGTGTACTATTTCCTAAGCAAAGATAGGAGCTTAGATTACTAGGCAACAGAACTAAACTCCCTCTTGAGAAATATACTTTAGTCATACTGGCCTGGAGTGAGAGAAATGGATCAAGGTGGAGGGGTAAGATTTCTAGGAGCCCAGAGTTTTGGAGCCCCCTGGGAGGGATAGAGAAGGCAGCTGCACATCTTCATCAAAGGTCTTCATCAAAGGTCATCATCAAAGGATGACCTGAAGCCTACAAAGGGAATCTCTAGAGTCCCATAGAAGAGTTTCCATATCCAGGGGATCAGGGACCTACAGGGGTCACAGCAGCTGCAAAGCAGTTGTTCAAGGGGCAGGAGAGGAGGACCTGGAAGCAGATTCTAAGCAGATTCTAAGTGGTCTAAAGTACAGAATTAGCAGGTCTGCTTTCTTTATCAAGGATGATGGATACAACAACAATGGTTAGCAGGGAATTGATCACCAAGATAAGTAAAGAGAGGAAGCATCCTTTGGTACCCTAGATGAGCTCAAATCTGTACAAGTAAGCCTAGTAACAGAGGGTAAATTTAATAGCTATGAGTGGAAGTTTAAAAGAGACCAGCTGAGGCTTGATAGCAGAAAAGATTTCCTCACAACTAGAGTTGCCCAAAATCCAATAGACTGCCTTGAAGTGAGGAGGAGATTTCCCTCTCCTTGGAAGTCATCCAGCCTGCAGGAGCTAGGTGAACATTTGTCAGGTATGTTGAAGTTTGGATTCCTTTTTCAGGTTGGATTTTGATTATATGGTCCCTGAGTCCACCCCAACTAAAAAAAATTCTATAATTATGTATTTTTGTGAATTCATCTTGTACTAAAATCCTGATTACTTCTTTCAAACTACAAGTGGTGGAGAAGGTTCAGGCTGGCATTGATTGAAAGATACCCTAATCTGGCAGCTCCCTATCCCAAGGAATTCACAGGTATAGTCTCTTCCACTAATTGGGATTCATTTCTTAGATCTTGAGCTAGTCACTCAACTTGCCAGAGCTCAATATTGTCCTAGTCTAGAAAAAGAGATTCAGACTAGACTGTCTTAAAGGAGATCCCCTCACTCTTAACTCCTTTGTCAACCTACCAGAGAACAGGGATCTGAGGGGAATGAAACATTAAACCAACAAGTTTTGACTGTAGGTGAGGGAGAGAAAAGGAAATTTGGAATGTGGCCTTTATCGATGAGAGCTCAATCCTCCAAGATGCTGTAGATGGGAGTGGGAGGTGTTGGTTATAAGTCGGCCTTACCCATCTCTAGAGATTGGAGGCCCCTGTCTCACAATTGGCTAAGGTTACCCCAGTATCTTTCTCAGGACCTGCAGATCAGGCGAAAAGATAATGAGATCCCCTGAAAGCTTTGTCTTCGAAGTAGGCTCAGTTTCAGAATTCTCTGTGGGGGTGTGGTGGGAGAAGGATGATGGGGACCTCCAGGCATTTCCTTCTCTCTAGCCCCCTGACATGGACCCTTCTCGGCAGGGAGCTCCAAAGAATGAAATGAAGGAAGGAGAGATCAAGGAGTCAGGTTGCAGGGCAAGAAAGGCCTTGGAATTCACTGCAGGGGATGAAGAAACAAAAAAACACCAAGGCTTCCTTTGGGTTGGCAGGCGAAGAGACTCCCAGGCTGCTAAAGACTCCCAGGGTGAGGAATGTGGGGAAGGAGACCTGGTGGTGTTTCCATGGAAGCCAGCTTCTCTCCACCACCTCCTCTGACTAAAGCCATCTCTGGGGGGCAGAAAACCAGGATAACCACCCCAGGCCCTGGATTTGGTGCCTCTTAGTCTATGCTACTGGAAACAGGCAGCTAGGCAGTGACTCAGAGGTGGGGGATGCAGGGAGCAGAGGAGGAGCCTCCTATAACCAAGTGCTAAAAAAAGACCTGAGGGTCAGAGAGTAGCCAACAATCCCCCTGTCTTTAGCTGCTTTTAATAGACAGAGTCTATGACTTCAAGTTAAAGGGACCTTAGAGACGAGCTAGTTTTCCAGTCCAATTAAAGGAGTATTTCAGTGACCACTAAGCAGAGGACACCATGCCAGGGGCTGGCAGAACCAAAGGCAAACCAAACCAAACAAAGCTCAATCCCTGCCTTCAAGGAGCTGTCCTTCAAGAAGGGCATTCCACTGGGGGAACAACATGTTAAGAGATGGAAATGCACGTGATAATTTGAGGAGGGCAAGAATCCAAAGGACTGTGGGCATCAGGAAAGGTTTTCAGGAGGGAAATGGTTCCTGAGTTAAGGTTAGAAGCTAGGGATGCTAAAGGACTGAGATGAGGAATGAGCAGATTTCAGCTCTAGGGATCTATAGATAGGCAGGCAGGCAGGAGGTGGAATTTTGAATCCAAGGAATAGAAAGCAGACTGACCAAGGTTGTTTCTGAAAGTGTTCAGTTTGACAAACTAGAATTTCTGAAAGTGAATGCCGCAGAATCACTGGAAGTTCACAGAACATAGAATTCATCTAGTTTCACTTCTACAGTTAACAAATGGGAAAGCCAGAGACCCAGGAGAGACATTCATATATCCGTTTTACAGATGAGGAAACTGAGACCCCAAAATGCTGAGTAATGTGCAGATGGATAGAGAGTGCCAGAGCCAAGATTCTGAGCCCAGATTTCCAGGTCAGAGTTTATTCCCTAATGCCTTTCTTGACAGATCATAGGTTCCTAAGTCTGCTTATAAAAAATGGGAAAAGTCCCACATGTTTCAAAATATTCATAGCAGCTTTTTTTGTAGTGGCTAAGAATAGCTGAGCAAGGTAGATGAATGTTGTGGAATACTATTGTTCTATAAGAAACCAGGAATATTCGAACTCTAGAGAAGTATGGAACTAATTATAGGATGCTGAGCGAAGGGAGCAGAACCAAGAGGACACTGTACACATTAACAACATTGTCAGTTGATCAACCTTGATGGATGCAACTCCTTTCAGGAGTTCAGAGACCCGGGACAACCCTAGGAGACTTGCCATGGACAATGCTATCCACAAGCAGAGGAAGAAAAACAAAACAAACCAAAACAAACCTGCAGAATCTGAATGAATACTACATTCCCTTTTTTTTGCAAGGCAATGGAGTTAAGTGACTTGCCCAAGGTCACACAGTTAAGTAAGTATTAAGTGTCTGAGGTCAATTTTGAACTCAGGTCTTCCTGACTCCAAGGCCAGTGCTCTATTCACTGCACCACCTAGTTGCCCCTACATTCACTTTTATGTATTTATTTATTTATTGGTTGCCTACATTCAACTTTTTAAAATTTTCTTTTTTGTTTTTCTTTTGTATCTCACGGTTTTCTTTCTTTTCCCTTAATCTTAATGCCTCATACAGAAAATAACTAATCTGTAAACATGTTAAACACACACACACACACACACACACACATACACACACAAACACACATAAAACTGACCTCAGAAACAAAACCTCTCATTTTGCATCTGCGAAATAAGGAATAGGGAATAAGCATCCTAGATCCTCTTCAGAGTTGATGCTCTCGTGTGTAACAGGGGTCACACCTCCAGAAAGCAGCCAAGACTTGAGAAAAACTGAATCCAGAAGGCCCAATCAAGGCTTTACATTTCCAGATGCCTCCAAAGAAAACATTAGATGGGTCCCTGGAATGGTGTTCATTTACCCCAAAGGTGGTCACATAATTTTAAAGTAGATAAAACTCTTTTCTGGCACACTCCTTTTGCCCTTCAAAGTTCTCCTATCCCTGACTTCTCCTCATTCTTCCTCAACTGATATCTCTCTCTCTCAGGTACTTGTCTCATATTCCTTTAGTATAGTGGAAACATCTTTGGAGTCAGGGGTCCTGGATTCAAATCCCATCCCTAATGATTACTTCCTGTGTGAGCTACTCAATTAGCCTCCCTTAGTCTTATTGCCCTCATCTGTAAGATGGGAAATGACTCAGGTGTTTCTTCCAACTGTATGATCCTATAATCCTCTCTGGTAGCTTGATAGAAAAGCTTAGGCAAGTATCAGAATTAGTTTACAGCTCTCTTTAGGAAAAGGGAGCTCCTAGAGTTGGAAGGATCTGCAAAGGTCAGCTAATCCAGTCCACTTATTTTTACAGATGAGGAAACTGAGGTTCAGAGAAGGGGAAAGACAGTAGGATCACAGACTTCCATCCAGAAAGGGCCCTTGACTTGAGTTAGAACACTCACCCATATACATTTGTATTTTCAGAGGAGTTTCTAGAAAATGGAAAAATCTTCAGAGATCCAAAAGCAAGGTGAGAGTTCAGGTCCTTTGACTCAAGCCCTACTTTCCGTTTGGAGATGACCGAAATACTACTCTGTAGTCCCACAGGTTGAGCGTGGTCTGAACAGAAGACAGGAGAATTTACTGCTTGATAGTGCAGAAATAGAGAAACTCTAGGAAGACCTCAAAACTCCATAGGATCCACTCATGGGATTCATATCTAGCTTTAGAGATGGAAGGGGTGTCAGATATTCTATTTGCACCCTCTCCTCTTACAGATGAGGAAAGCACGGATCGAGGAGGCTAAGTGGCTTTCCCACAGTTCTACAGACAATAAACAGTAGATCTGATCCCAGGTCGTCTGCCCTCCCCACAGCTAGGACCAAGGTACAGATAGAAGAGGACTTGAATTTGCCCTGTTATTGTTGCTGTTCAGTCAGGTCCAACTCTTTGGGACCCCTTTGAGGTTTTTCTTGCCAAAGATACTGGAATTGGTTTGTCATTCTCTTTTCCAGCTCATTTTACAGATGGAGACACTGAGGCAAACAGGGTTAAGTGATTTGCCTTGGGTCATATAGCTAATAAGTGGATTTGAACTCAGTTCTTCCTGACTCCAGGTCTTGTATTCATTCTATCCACAAGACACCTGATAATGTTTGTCCTTCATTCTCTTCAGGAATTATCGAGTCAACCTTGCACTGGGGTCAGCTAATCTACTCTGTTTCGTTCCAGTTTTAGGATATATGCTGCCAAAGTGAGCACTTGGCTTTCATTCTCGAAGAAGCCCCTGACATCAGGGAGGTGATGCCAAGTACATGATTTGAATATGAATCAGGATGACTGGAGATGGTCCTGGATGTGAGGCAATCAGGGTTAAGTGATTTGTCCAAGGTCTCACAGCTAGTAAGAGTCAAGTATATGAGACCAAATTTGAACTTCCATCCTCCTGACTCCAAGACTAGTGCTCTATCCATCGTACCACCTAGCTGCCTTACTGTAACCATTAAAACTACCACCACAACCACCACTCTCGGGCCATCCAAAATTTGTCTCCTTGGAGCCTCCAGACAAGTACCAATCATATTTCTTCTACTCTTCCCTTCAATCCAAGTCATAATAATGATAACAATGATGACTTTCATTTATATGATATGATTTCAAAGTCATTATAGAGTCTGAGATTCCCACAAAAAAATTCCTGGGAGTTATAAGGCAGGAAGCCATCTATAAAATGGGGTTAATGACAAAACCTATTTCCCAGAGTCATTATAAGGAGACAATGAGATAATAATTCTAAAGAACTTTGGGAATCTTAAAGAATTGTACATTTTTGTTTATGCCAGTACCCAGAGTCCTACCTCTTTCTTCTTGTCTTCAATGATTTATCCCTGAGAATTTTTCTTCTATTAATTCAGGTACAAACTATGCAAGGCTGTTCATGGGCAGATTTTTACCCCTTTCCTTCCATACCTTTATCCTTGAGGATCTTTGAATCATAGACCTATAGCTTGAAGGAAATTCAAAGTCATTCACCAAGTTCAACCTCTTCATTTATAGATGGGGAAACTGAGGTTGAATAAAGTGAGGTACTATGCCCAAGGTCACATAGATAGTAAGTGACAGAGTCAGGAGTCAAATCTTTTCTTTCAAGGAGCCTTTCTTGATAGCTCCTATTAGCAATGGCCTTCTCTCAGTAAGCTCTAACAGAGGGCTTCACATGTTTCTAAGTCACTTAGACAATATAGTGGACTATCATTATCTTTACTTGAATCTTAGCTCCCTACTCTACTGTGAGCTCCATGAAGGTTGGAATCCTCGAGCACTTTGCACATAGGAGTAGCTTAATAAATATTTGTTGAATGAATACAAGAATGAACTTGGATTTCAAGCTGAGAGCACGTAGAGGAAGTAGTAGGAAGCAAATAGAACAAACATTCTTGATCTTTGTTTTGTTGTTTGTTTCTTGGACCCAATGGCAGTCTATAAACTGGAATGGGGAACCTTTATTCTGTCAAGGGACATTTAGATACCTATAATACCATTTCCCTGCTATATTTGATCAAAGATTTCATTAATTCACCCTTAAAAACTCCTTGGAATTTATTGAATTTTGAGTCCTGCCTGTAGTTGCCATGACAACACCAGACCAATACTGCCCACCAACCAGACAAATGCCACCCCTGGCGTATATCCTATGGACACCTTAGAATAATGTTTTTAAACATATAACATAAAATAAATCAGATTACAAAGGGAAAATTGTGCTAAAATCTGGTGAGCAAAATAAGAAAAGAAATCATATATCAGATGAAAAATTCGTGAATTAGAGAAAAAGAGGATCCTGAGCACAAAGTAAAGAATGATTTTTTTTTAAACTCAGAAGAGTTTGAATCCAGTAGAAAGGAGATTATAGGAATCCTGCTTTGAAGTTATGTGCTATTGTGAACGAGCATTCTGTTGGCTAGTCGCCATCACCTCTGTACCACTTTACCAGCCATGGCAAAGGAGGTCTTCGTCTGCTTTACAAATGCTCCCTATGTACCCATCCAGGCTATCTACTTCCTTTTCTCTTGATCCTGACCTATGACCAGCCCACCTCCCTCCTATGCAACCAACCAACCAGCCCTACCAACCAACCAATCACCAAGCCTTTAATAATTACCTATCCTGTGCCAGACATCACCCTAGTAGCTAGAGTTACAAATACAGCAGTGAGTGTCTCTGCCAGAAAGGAGGTCATATTCTCCTGAAAGAATTTAGCATGTTCACAGAGAAGTAATCAGAGCTACTCAACAGAAACTGTGTATGTATACATAAATTATAAATTCAGAGCAATGGGAGTGGGGAGAGAGTGGCTATTAATAAGTGGGAGAATCATGAAAGGCCTTTGGAAGGAGATAGCAGCTGAACTGAACCTTGAATTGGAGTCCAGGATTCTATGAAGCAGTTATGAGGAGGAAAAGCATATCAGAAATGAGGAACAGCCTGTGCTAAGGTTCCAAGTCAGGAGATGGAATTTCATAAATGGCCAGTTGTCCAGATTGGCTGGAACATGAGAGTATGAGAAATGGTGGAGGGCATCTCAAAAAAGAGGAGTGGAGAGGGTGGCTGAAGATGTTCTAATGGATTTCCTTACTACCATTTCTCTCAGACAAATCATAGACACTGAGGCACTGTTTCCCTACTCCCATCATCTTTCCTCACCCCCATCATCTTTCCCCTGTTCTTTGAGTCAAATATGGTGTTGATTCTTGTAGTTCACACACAGGACATCTCCTTCCTCTGTGACTTTGGCCACTCCATCTGACCAGGCCTGGAATGCACTTCTTCATCTTAGTTTTTAACATTCTTAACAGACCCTAATTAATAAATACATATGACAAAGAAGAAAAGGGAAAAAGACGAGAGAAAGAGGAAAGAGAAGAGAGGAAACAAGGAAAGGAGCAAAAGAAAAAGAAACATATTCATGATAGATAATATTTCATATACTAATTAAATGTACATATATATAAAATTTCCCCAATAGAATGTAAGTCCCTTGAAGGCAAGAATGGTTTAATTTCAGACTTGTATTACCAGGGGCAAGCATATGAGAAACTAATAAATATTTGCTAATTGATGTCAAAGAAGAAGAAAAGGGGAAAAGGCAAGAGAGAAAGGAGAAAACGAAGAGAAGATAAGGAAAGGAATAGGAGAAACAGAGGAAAAAGGGGGGGAGGAAGAGAGGAGAGGTGAGAAAGAAAAAAATATTATGGAAAATTGCAAGAAGAGGGAAAAGAAAGCTTAGAGTCCACTCTTCTCAAATCCCCTGAAATCCAACTGATGAGCTCTTGGATGGGTGTAGGGTCCTTTTCATTGACTTGGAAACTCCACTTTAATTTTTCTACAGATGAGAAGAAAGAGGAGGAAATGAATTAGAAACAGAGCCTGCCTTACACTGTCTTCTAGCTTATGAAAAGAAACAGCATTGGCTGATGGGCAGAATACTGCCCCTGGGTCTATGTAACCTGGCAAGGTTCACCCTGACTCTGAACTGTATTAAGCTGTGTCAACTATGTGACTCTTTTGGATCTCAGTTTCCTTGTCTACAAAATGGGGATGAGAATTTCTGTGGAACTACCCCCAGGGTGGTTGTGAGAAGGGAGAACTTTTTTTTTTGGAGAACTTTTGAAACTTTCAAATGTTCTATCAGTCAAAATTGTTTCCATTCATATAGTCTAAGGACCATGGGAGGCATTTCATGCAGGTGGACATGAAGCCCCTAAAAACCTAAAGAGGACCTCTGGATATGCTGAAATACAGGGAACCATGGGTGTAGCTTCATCTGGGAGAAACCTGAGCTAAATCAAGTCTTCTCATGTCATGGTTCCTTTTGGTAATCCAGTGGAACTAAGGATCCCTTCTTGGAGGAATGAAATTCATAATTGAAAGATATGCTAAATTTTAATGAGAGATTGGAAGAGCTAGAGAGAGTCCAGAATACTTCACACTCAAGGGAGGAATATCTCTGATCACTATGATACTGGACATCTCTTTCAAAGATAGCACAGAGATCTGATCCTGAGGGTGCATGGGTGGAGATCCTAATCTTCTCTAGCTGCAGAGGGAGAAGGTTTCCTGCCTCAAGTCTGGGCTCTTGATCTAAACAAATACATGGAGCTTTTACATTCCTGAGGAGAGAGAGATATCCTTCTCCTGAAAAGGGAGGTGGGAAAAGAATGGGAGAGGGAAAAAGAGGGAAGGAGACCTCAGAGAACACAGAGTGAGGCTGGGATCATGAATCCAAAGGTTCTTTTCTCCAGGGGTTCTTTTCTTTTCTTTTTTTTTTTTTTTTTTTTAGGTTTTTGCAAGACAAATGGGGTTAAGTGGCTTGCCCAAGGCCACACAGCTAGGTAATTATTATTAAGTGTCTGAGGCCAGATTTGAACCCAGGTACTCCTGACTCCAAGGCCGTGCTCTATCCACTGTGCCACCTAGCTGCCCCTATCCAGACCTTCTTAACATGAAGTCTACAGAGAGATTCAGGGGGTTTATGAACTTGGATGGGAGAAAGTTTGTGTCTTTATTTTTTCATCAATCTCCCTAAAAGTTAGAATTTCCTTCAATTATGAATATTTTTTATTGAGAAGGGAGCAATAGTCCCACCAGAATACCAAATTGCTAGGTAATTATTAAATGTCTGAGACCTGATTTGAAGTCAGGTCCTCCTGACTACAGGGCCAGTGCTCTTTCCACTGTGCCTTCTAGCTACCCCTATTTGTTCATTATCTTGCACAAACATACATACATATCACATGCATACACCTTTGGCATTCACTTCATGAATTCATTCAAAAGCCTTCAACAAACACTTATTAGAATGCCAAAAGGACCTCTGAACTCAGAAAGGAGTTAGGAACTCTTGATCTAGAGCAACCCCTTCATTTTACAGAGGAGGCAATGAGCCCAGGGAGATTGGGTGACCCCCAAGAACACATAAGTGTAAGTGGCAGAGGCAAGATTAGAACTCAGGTCTTTGACTAAAAGCTCATTGTTCATTTCCTAGCACCAAGTGGTCCCTCTCCCTAGCTCTCTTTTTTCTGGTCTCAAATAACTTGAGTAGAAACAATGCTCTCTCTGTTTCTAATAAATTGGTTGCTCGAATTTTATGGGAAAGATATTTGTCCCCTCCTTATTTCTCACTTCCTCCCATTTCCTCAGCTCTCAGTTGCTCTTCACCCTACCCAAGATTCAATGTGGCATCAGATATGGGCTGAGACTGACAACCTAAATAGCCCTTTCCCCTGTAGTCAGACCCCTCTCCAGAATCCATCCAGAAGCTTATTTCATCTACAGAGATGGGTTTAATCTGTGATGTTCTCCTAGCTGAGGAGAGTCACCAGTTGGGTTGGTCAAACTCCCAAGGAGTGGACTGGTTTCTGATATGCCCTGACAAGGAGAGGGGTCAGGAGAACAAATATGGGCCCACTATATGGAGGTGGACTCTGCTGGGCTGGTGGGCATGAAGGGAAGATGGTGCTGGGTGCTCTGAGAGGCACCTGGGATGAAAGTGAGGCCATTTTTTTCTGAGTCATTTTCGCTTTAGGAGCCTTGACCCAGAACAACTGACTTAATCATAGGAACATAAGATCATATCTCTTAAACTGAAAGGGATCTTAAAGGCCATTCAGCCCAGCCTCTTTATTTTACAGATGAGAAAACTGAGGACAAGGGAAGTTAAATGATAGATCCATAAGGTAGTAAGTAGCAGAATCCCTGGGTGTGGGATTCTAGGAAAACACTTAGGACTAATCCAAGACACACAGAGCTACAAAGACTTGAGCCCACTCTTGCATTTACAATATTGGGTACTTCTACCTTGATGGGTACATTATGTAGCTAAGATGCTAGTCCTCAGTCACCTACAGAACTGCCCCTAGAATAAAGAGATTGCCCTAGTTTGGGGTTTTGGTTTGAGAGCTGGATTTTTTGGGGGGAAGAGTGGAGGCATAATGAGGGAATAGGTGGCTAGAAGCTGAGAAAGCATCCTGGGGAAGAAAAAGGAGGCACAAGCAAGCAGTTGGCAAGGAAAAAAAAGTTATCTCTCAAGCCTAGATCTTTCCTGAAAGATACATTTCTCTGGATCCCATCTAAAATGAGATGGGACTATGTGACCTCCCAGTTCTACCATTCGCTATTCTAAAGTCATTTTCAACTCTGGTAGTCTAGATGTCATTTTCTAAGAACCTTTCAGTTCTTGATAGCCTGTGTTCTGAGGTCCTGACCCGCTCAAACATGTGTTCTTTTCTAGAAGAATGTCCCAAAGTGGAATGAATGAGCTACCTTGGAGGTCCCAATCCCTGGAGGTCTTCAGACTGATTAGATCAGGTGATAAATTGTTCAGGATATTGTAAAAGGCACGAATTGAATTCAGGCAACAATGAACTTCTAATATCCTTTCCAGTCCTGAGATTTTGTGATTCTAAGATCCTTTCTAGCTCTGAAATATTATAAATCTATAATCTCTCTCTCTCTCTCTCTCTCTCTCTCTCTCTCTCTCTCTCTCTCTCTCTCACACACACACACACACACACACACACACACTATTTCCATGAAAGCTTATGGTGGAAGCCTAGAAAGTGATTCCTAATGTGCTTTACTCTAGTTCAGTCACTGGCCACAAAACTCCCTTACCCTTCCTTAATCTATCGTTTGGGCATCTCTTTCAGTAATTCAAAGCTGCCCTGCTTCCTTTTCTTATGGATCCTAATTGGGCTCTAATTGCCCATAACTTGTCCATTATCTGTTTTTTGTTTTGTTTTTGCAAGGCAATGTGGTTAAGTGACTTACCCAAGGTCACACAGCTAGGTAATTATTAAGTTGCCTGAGACTGGATTTGAACTCTGATCCTCCTGACTCCATAGCCAGTGCTCTCTTCACTGTACCACCTAGTTACCCCCATTTGTCCATTATCTTGCACATACCTATACCACATACATACGCCTTTGGCATTCACTTCATGAATACACTCAAACCCATTTAATAGACACTTATTAAATGCCTACTATATGCTTAGTTCAGGGGACAAATTTTTTTACTGGATCAATGATCCAATTCCTTGAAATAGGGACTCTATCAGTGGATAGAGCACTAGACCTGGAATCAGGAAGTCCTGAGTTCAATTCTATCTCAGCTGCTTCCTAACTGGGTGACCCTGGGCAAGACATTTAATTCTGTTTACCTCAGTTTCCTCATCTGTAAAATGAATTGGAGAAGGAAATGGCAAACTGGTCTAATGCCTTTGCCAAGACCATCCCAAATGGGGTGAAGAAGAATCAGATATGACTGAAAGGACTGGACAACAAATAAGAATTCTATACAAAAACTCCCCCCTCTCTAATGTACATCAACACCTTCTCTACAATTTATAGTCTTAGAGGGATCCAGTGCTTGGAGCATCAAGAGGACATTGAGTGGTCAAAGACATGAATTCCAATTCCAAATCTATGATCTTTTGGGTGGAAAGATAGAAAGTTAGGGTAAATACAGGTTCCCTGATCTCATGGATTTAGATCAAGTAAGGGTGAGATAGCAAAAGATATGTAAAACATAATATTTCCATTAAAAACTTTAGAGGGGGGCGGCTAGGTGTCATAGTGGATAAAGCACCAGCCTTGGAGTCAGGAGTACCTGGGTTCAAATCCGGTCTCACACACTTAATAATTACCTAGCTGTGTGGCCTTGGGCAAGCCACTTACCCCCATTTGCCTTGCAAAAACCTAAAAAAAACTTTAGCGGGGGCAGCTAGGTAATGCAATGGATAGATCACTGGTCCTGGAGTCAGGAGTACTTGAGTTCAAATCTGGCCTCAGATACTTAAACTTACTTAGCTGTGTGACCTTGGGCAAGTCATTTAACTCCATTGTCTTCAAAACAAAACAAAAAAGCTTTAGAGGAAGCCCAATAAAGCATAAGAGAGGAGATAGATGGAAGACCTGTTCTGCCTCAAACTCTTACTAGCGATGTATGACCCTGACCAAGTCACTTAAGCTGATACATTCTTCATTTCTAAAATGAAGGGGTTTGTGCTGACTTTCTGCTATTAATCAACAATCATTTAAGAACATATTCATTAGAAAATGACTCTTCTTAGATATTTGATGCAAATGGAAATAAACTTTCTGAGGGCAGGTATCCACAAAAGCTTAGCCTGGATCTAGAAAGCCTTAGACATAGTGAGGTCCTAAAAATGTTTGTTGAACAGGTTATGTGAAGTCAAGGGGGTGAGAGAAGGTGAGGTCCTCACAAAGCCAGGGAGTAGGAGTAGGCTTCCCAAAGTAGTGGTCTTGTAGGTGGGTTATACCATGCTTGGAACTCTCTTCTTTTCTTATCTCTTCTTGGAATGCCTCATAGCATCTCAAGTTCATTCCAAGGACTGCAGGAAGTCATTCCTGGCCCTTCCCATTTTTAGGACTTCCCACTGCCCTACCCCAAAGAATCTTACATATATTTTATATTTCCTTTGTATATCTGTATTCTCTGTTTTCTTATCTGTACCCTTGCAGGCTCCCCTCTCCCAGAATCCCCCCAGTGTTCTGGAAACTCCTCAAGGTCAGGAGTTGTTTCATTTTGTTCATATACAGCTTCCTGGATCATAGAAGGAGTTTTTATATCTTCTGTGGAATTCAACTGAACCCAATTAAGAGAACACAGTTCAGAGAAAAAGAGAAGACATTCCAAGGCTAAGAAAAAGCCTACCATGGAGGGCAAAGTGTATACGTGTGTAGAGATGGGGAGGGTGGAGAAATGTCCAGTTGGTCTGAAGCACAACAAGGGTTCTGGGAACATTATGAGATGAGGTTGGAAAGATGAAGTCCTTGTTAATGAAACTTTCTCGAAGAGGTGGTAGTGAGAATCCAACCCTTACCCCTCAATTTTCAGTATTTATGCTTTGGATCCTGATACCTTATTTGTCTTTAAATGCCTTTGGTCTCCAGCTCCCTGACCTCTTATCTGACTGTGATGATGCCCATCTGATCCTGGCCATAGCTAGGAGTTACACAATAACCCAGATCTCCTGACTCCCAAGCTGGCCTGGGAGTCCACTTGCCCCAGCCTGGAATCCCCATGCATTTCTGGAGATCTAATGTTCTAGATTATTAAACATGATGTTTTTATAGAGACCAAGATAGTTTTCTTGGGCTACAAGGGCTCAACTCTCTCTATGAGTCCACCATTGTCATTCCTAGGGATTCAGCTAGACTGAGTTTCCCCTGGGATCAGGCTATGGCAGCTTGTGACCATAAACCTAATTTTGATCTCCTATTAAGGAAAGAAAGTCCACAGGCAGCATTATCACCTCCATCCAGCCCCTTGTTGAGGAGATTCAAGAAGCCTGGACAGGAAACCTGAGTGGGAAAAACACAAATCCTGGGTCATCTGGACCTGATTCCTTCCAGGCTTTGTCAATCCATAAGATTTAGAGCTTGGGAGAGACTCAAGAAATCTTCGAGTCCCACCCCTCCATTTTGTAGAGGGGAAAACCAAAGCCCAGAGAACTGATGTGACTTACCCAGGTTGTCTTTGCTGGTAACTAATACAGCCCCTCCACTCCAAACTCAGTGTAGTGGGCTTCTACTAAGTCACAGTATTGGGAAACTACAGATTCTCGCTGACATCCACTGACTTTCTCCTTCCTTCAAAAGATCAAAAGTTTAAGGCTATCACAGACTTTGGAAGTTGGTGAGTGACTCATTTTACAGATGAGGAAGCTGAGGCCCTGGGTGGTTACATGACTTGTCCTTGGTTACATAGCTGGAGAGTGTCACCCCAACTCTTCTCTCCAGTCCAGTAAACTATCTCCTTTCTTCCCTGAGCTCTCCCCTTAGAAGATTAGATTTTTTTTTTCAAATCCTGAGTGGGGGAGTGGATAGGTATGATGAGGATGAGGATGAGGATGATAGTGTTTGTCCTTCTTTCTCAAAGAAGACCCAGAAGAAGGTCCAAGACCCCAGTTCAGCTGGACGCTGCTTAACCCAGCTCACAGAATGGAAGCCTTAGAACTTCAAGAAACCTCAGAGATGACTAAATTCAGCCTCTTCATTTTACATATGAGGAAATAAAGTCACAGGGACACCAAGCGACAGCTGGCCTGGAAGCAGAGTTGCTCTCCTTTGCTAGTTTCCCACAGCCCTGTCACCCTCCCCCATCTCTGCATAGGGATCTCAGCCCAACAGCCTAGAAGAAAATTTGGGGAAGGTAGGGGTGGGGTGGCTGGGGTCTGGTCCCATTGGGACCCAGGAAGGACCTTCCGGGAGCTGTACACCTGCACCTGGCCCCGGGGGGAGAAGGACCAAAATAGGAAAGGGGAGGAGGGCAGGATAGCACAGCTGGAATGGGGAGGGAGGAAGCGGGTTGCTCATCACAACTGAGAGAGGCCCAGGGCTGCAACATCTGTAACGGGGCCTGCCCGCCCACCTCTCAGTCTGGGCCTCTGGCGACAGAGAAGAGACTGCCGGGGCTCGGGGTGGGTTGGAATGGAGTGGGGGGGGGGGCGGGGGAGGGCGAGAGAAGGAATATGTTGTCTCCTTCTCCCTCCCTCTGGAACAGTCCTCAGGCTTGTCTGAAGTGGTGGCCTCCTTCCCCACAACTTGGCTGTCCAGTGGTCTGGCCACCAGGGCCTTCCTAGTGTGTTTTTTTGGGGGGGTCAATCTGGGGGTGGGCATCCTTGCCGAGGCATCTGTCCCTTCCACTAAGGCTGTGGAACAAACAGTCTGCTCACCTGGCCATAACTTTCCTCTAGCATTGCAGGAGAGATTGGATGTTTCTTTGAGACTCAGTTTCTCCTTCAGACTGTCCTCCCTCCCTCTAACCCCCACCGGTCAGGATTCTAAATCCAGCAACAGCTTTAAGGAACTTGAGCAATAGGGTGCCCGTTAAAGGCTTGGCGGGGCCATGCCCTCAAGCTAAAGGCAAAAGATGCCACCACCCCCTTGCCTCATATTATCTAGAAAGAAAGGGTTTTCAGGAAAGGGCACAATGATTTCTACCCTGCAGCCCCACCCCCGAAAACAGAGTTTTGGCATTTCAACACCCAAATTGAACTGGAACTTTTTCGGGGGGTGCAAATTGGGAAAGAGAAAATAGCGGCCCTGGGTGCCCCAGAAGCTTAGGTTCTTTTTTTCAGCCCCTGAAGTTGGGAGATGATGATGATGATGATGATGATGATGATGATGATGATGATGATGATGATGATGATGATGATGTTCGTCCTTCGTAGTCGAAGAAGACCGGGGAGAGGCACCCCAGTTGGGCAGGACTCCACTTACCCTAGTCCCAGAACAGAAGGGCTTAGAACTTCAAGGAACCTCAGAAATAACTGGGTTCAATCCCTTCATTTTTACAGATGAGGAAATAGAGGCACAGGAACATCAAGCCACTCACCCCGTGTCACCCAAGTGGTGACCAAAGCGTCGAAGGCGGGATTCGAGCCCAGCAGGAGTCTTGCTCCTTTCATTGGCCCTACCAGCAAGGGGTTCTGGAATGACTCCCCAAATCGTGCCGAGATCTACCAGACGGACCCCCGAGATCCCAGCTCTTCCCGGCTTTCTCCTCGTCTGCAGCCTCCGAGGAGGAGAAGCGGCCGGACGGTGGCTGGCGCAGGGCGGGCGCAGACACCCCTGGAGCCCGCGACTCCCCCCAGAAGCGTCCGGGCAGTGCTTCTCTCGGGGCTCCCGCCAGGTTGGGGCTCCACCCGGCTGCGGCTCCGGCTCCGGCGCGTGATCGCTAAGAGGGTTTCTCCTTTCTGTTTTGGTGCTCCCAACAAAAGAGTCGCGCACCCCGACGGAGGGAGGCCCGAGATCCGAGCGTCCGGGGGACCTCGGGGCTCGCATTTTGGTTTTATTTTTGCTTTTGGTTTTTCTTAATTTTGGAAATAATTGAAAACAACCGGAATCCCCCCCCCCCAGAACCAGTCCTCCGGGACGGGGAGCACTTTTATTGGGGGGATATTCACGTCGGGCTCGAGAGTCCACCGCGGGACTTTGAGACACCCAGGTTTTCTTCGTGGACAAAGCTAAAAGGATCGGGAAAGATCTGTAGGTCTCGGGTGATTCGCACAGCAAGCCACCCTCGGGCACCCCAGAACCTCCGGGAAGAGCTCTCCCTACAGCTCCGGGGTTCCAGGCATAGGCCCTGCGGATGGCCCCGTCTATGCAGTCCCCAGGGCAAGAGACCCCGAAGAATCACCGAGCCAGGCGTCCCAGCCCGCCCGACTTTATTCCTCCTCGATCTTCTCCTTTCTCCCGACTAACCATATATCACTACGGACTTCCATGCGAATCAATCGATTTATTAAACAATTATCTCAGAGCTTGGACTTCGGTGCCTCTGATTCATCATCATCATCATCATTAACAATGATATCATCTTGATGACTATTTTGATATTAGCAATCATTATCATCATCATTATTGCTACTATTTTATTATTATTATTATCATTATTTTATGTTGTTTTCCAGCCGGTTCGGAGCTGGGGGCAAGGAAGTGCGCCTTGCCAGATAGAGAGATGCGGGACCACGGAGCAAGAAACCCCCCGTCCCCTCGAGCGGATTTCGCCGGCCCCGGGGAGCCCCGGGGAGCCGCCGGCTTGCCTGGAACCACACTCGGGCTCCCTTTCGCTCGCCCACATTTCCAGTCCACAATCCCGCCTCTCCTTCCCCCTCTCCCCCACACGCCTATCCACTCTTCTAATACACTTTCGCCATCGCGATCCGCAGGTTTCTCTCACTGTTGAAGCCTGGTTTCGGAATCTCCGTTCTTTTCACCAGTGCCATTTGCCTTCAGTATCTCTAACTCTGGCCCCGTCTCTTCCTTCTGTTTGGGGCTGATCTGTTCGAATCCCCAGATATATAATCGCCTTTACAGCTTCGCTCTCCCAGGGATGGTCTTTATTCAAACGGTAATTACCGCTTACGATCCGCATGGGCTCAGTCGCTTTTTGCCTCGTCTCTACCATTTCTTTCATATTCTCTTTTCCATTTTATTTTCTCAGCATCTGTCTGTCTCTTTCAAGCATATATTCCACTTTATACTTCCATAATCTCGGTCTTTTTCGTTCTATTTGGAACTACACTATCATTCTTTTTGTCTCTGCTTCTCTTACTGTGCCTGTCACCCGGACATTCCTTGTTGCAAGTCACTTTCTCTCTATCCCTCATTTTAGATTTTGGGGTTACTGCTTCTCTCTCTCTCTCTCTCTCTCTCTCTCTCTCTCTCTCTCTCTCTCTCTCAGTTTATGAGTCATTTCCATTCTCGATCTCTTTTAACACACTCCATGCTACAATTCACATTTAAACTCAGTGTCTCCACTTTGCCGTCTTTTTCTCTCTTAAATTCGTGTTTCCACCACATTCGTTTAGTTGCCGTCTCTCTCTCTCTCTCTCTCTCTCTCTCTCTCTCTCTCTCTCTCTCTCTCTCTCTCTCTCTCTCCACATATATATATGTATATTAATCCTTTTTACAAATCATAGTTTTGCCCCTGTCTATCTTTGTCTCTATTTCTCTCAAATACACAGTCGCTCTTCCCTCTCATTTTTTTAGTTGTTTTTGTCTTTCTATTGTATTCATTTTACAATTTTTATTTTATCCGCTTATGTCTCCAGGTCTAACTTTCTCTCCCTCTCGGAAATACATATTAGCTTTAACAATTCGCATTTTCTCTCGACTTTTCATCAACCAACCAAACAAACAAACAAAAAAAAAGTGGGGACCGTTGTGCTTAGTTTTGAATCTGGTCAAATAATCTGTGAAAGAGAAAATCTCTGTCCCTTTCAGATACCTATTCCCTTTTTGTAAATTATATTCACTCTTTGTTTCTTTACTTTTACAATCTCTCTCTCTCTCTCTCTCTCTCTCTCTCTCTCTCTCTCTCTCTCCTCTTTTCTTCTCTCTCTCTCATCACTTTTGTGATGAAAACACATTTTCTTTTCTTTGACACAGACAACCCCGAAACAACGGACACCACCTTTCCTCCCGCCCCCCCCCCCCCCAAGCTTCGAGGTTACCGCAGATGGAAAGCGCAGACCAAAACACAGCCCTAAACATTCTGTCTCATTTGATCGAAAAAAGAAATCTTTGCCTCCCCCCCCATTTCCCCCATTCCTCAGGCTCTGTGCTGAGGGTTTCCGGCAGGCTCCTGGGGGAAAGCTCCGCTATGACTCGGTTGTAACTCACCCCTGGCCAGTGGAGGCGAGATCAGATTTGACAGATCCGTTTTTAAATGTTGGATCAAAGCGAAAACTTTGGCTCCCCACCCCCATCAAAAGAGAAGGGAAGAGTGGAGGATTCTCATTCTCTCTCTCTCTCTCTCTCTCTCTCTCTCTCTCTCTCGCCATCATATACCAGTCATTTCCCCACAACATTGGGTTCCTGACTAGGAGCTGGGGAGACTCGATCGCCGCGATCTGGGGGTTTCATTCAGTAAACCGAGGTACTGGCGATCTCAGAGAGTGACCCTCTACTGTCACATACTGCAGGACACCAAAGTGGACGCCTTTCCCTCAGACACTCCTAGGTAGCCCGGAGCTCCAGGTACCCACGCTGGAACCTTCCCCCCAGCACCCCATCGGCACCAACGCATGTGGTTGAAATGCTGGAACCTCTGGAGTGTCCAGAGCCTTCATACTCCGTTCCAAAGAGAGCGGACATTTCATCCACCTTTCCCTAAATGCAATCCTTTTCTTCGAATGAAGCAGAACTTTTCTTCAGTCTTTTGGGGCAATCTGGTTAAAACTTTGGGAAACCCTTCAGAGGCTGAGGCTGAGGCTGAGGCTGTTTTCCACTGAAGCCCAGCAAGGAGAAGGTGGTTCCGAATCCAGGATTTGTGGACCTGGCTGACCTTTCTGAATTCCTCCATCTCTCTGCTTCAAGGTCCTAAAAAGGACCCTGAAGACCCTCAGACACACTCCAACTAGTTTTGGAAAAGAGGAACACGGAGGGCAAGAAAATTGGTAAGCAGGGAGAATTCCGTCCCATTGGAGTCTCTCAGTTGGGAGGACTGACTTCTCCCTTCCAGAGAGCACCTAAAGGTGCTGGGCAGCAGTTTTAGTCAAGGTCCTTCTTTATCCCTTCCTCTCTCTGGAGAGTTTGGAACTCCGGGAATCCATTGGCCTAATGCTGGAAGGTCAAGTTCCCTCCAGACAGCAGACCCATCTGAGCCATTCCTTGGAGCTGACCGGTACCATATTTCTTTACATTTTCTTTTCAGATGGAAAATGAAGAAGCTAAGTTTTCCTGGGTTCCCTCATAGGACAGGGAACCTTCCTTCTGGACACCCCCACCCCATCAGCACCACCACATGTGGCTGAAATTCTGGGAATTCCTATAGTGTCTATAGCCTTGAGACTCCTTTCCAAATCGAGCGGACATTTTTCATCCACCATTCCTGAAATAGAATCCTTTCCTCCAAGTGAAAGATCGAACTTTGCTTCAATTTTTTTTGGGGGGGGGACAATCTGCTAAGAAATTTTTGAAGACTATCACCCCTTCCCCTATATACACACACCAAGTTAAACCTGCTCTGCTGTTGGGAGTGGAGAAAGTGACACACTTAGAGGCCAGAAGGGATTGTTGCTCCCCCCCCCCCCAATTGTGCCCTGTCTCCATGGGAAAACTCATGTGTCTTTTCTGTACTTGTACTTCCTTTCTCCCAATATCGGCCGGCTGCCTTCTACATCTCAAAGATCACCCTCCATCTAACCCTTCTGATCTGTGAAAGACAAGAGCCCAAAGAAAGGCAATTAAATCAAGAACAGCAATAATGAAATTAGAAGGAAGTGAAGGGCGCTGGAACTGGAGACAAAAGCCCTAGCTTCTAGCTACTTCCAACCTGTGTAGTCATCACATAACCTTTCTCAGTTTAGTTTCCCTATCAGCAAAAACGAAGACGTTGTCCTGGAACATCTCTAAATTTCTATCTATTCGGGCTTAAAAGTCCATATAATAAGAGATCGTAAGTCACTTTTTTGCCTGAAAACCTTTGGAAAGCCAGTTGGGGGAGAGTCAGGGAGAGATCTGGGTGGTTCAGGACTGAAAACGCCAGTGCTTCAAATCCTCTCTGAACTTGAGTCCAGGGTCTTAGTAAGTCTCACTTTTTTGAAAACAGCTATGGAGGTTCCAGTGAGCATAAGCAGGGAGGGTAGCAATGGATCTAGAGGCCCAGGACAGGAATCTTACTGGATCGATGAACAACCCCTCTCCCCCACCCCCCAAACTTGAAGGTCGTTTTCAGTCTTCCAGTCCCTGGTTATAGGGTCTTATGACTACTGGAGAAGGAAGAGGCTGATCTCAGGGTCATTTTCTCAGAGGGAAAAAGGTTAGCATTAGGGGCCAGGAAGAAAGATCTCATCTATCCAAAGGATTTTCCCCCTTTGGCCTATAAACAAAACCACATAGGAGGCCTCTTTGATGAGGTTTTGTTTTTTATTTTTAAAAATTCCTATAGGAGCTGCAAGACAATCTCCCTTCCTCCACACCCCCTTTCCTGATGATCCCCTGAACAATAGCTTGCAGTTTGCCACCAGATCTCTGAGCACCCTCAGAAATGCAGATTCCAAGTAGGGGGCACACCATCTCCCTATTTGAGCTATCACCAGCAAAGAGACAAAATGGATTTTGACTATAGTTCTTATTACCCCAAGAGGGGGAAGGAATTATGGTTGGGGGATTAGTGGGAAGGAAATCACCATCCCAAATACTATACATTGATTGGTAGAAATAGAGAAATAAAATGTGTGAAGGTGGAAAGGAGGGAATTCTTGGTGACTTGTGCATGTGCTTTATATAAGAAGGGATAGGATCTAGAAATCCAGCTAGATGGGACTTGAGGTAGACACACACCCCTGTGCTTACAAATTGTTATAGCTGGAAGAGCCCTTAGTCTCATTTTTGAGTCCAGAGAGGTGAAACAATTTCCCCAAGGGAACAGATTTTAGTGGTAGAGTTGGACATATAGAGCAAGTTAGTCCAAGCTTCACCCTTGTTTAACCTCCTTCCCATGACCTGTTCCTATAGTGAACTGGGTCCCTTTGCCATGTTCTTTGGAAGTTTTTTGCCTCAGCAGGTGACTTTACTCTGGATGCCCACTGAATTTCAGATACGCAGTGGAGATTACAAAAGAGGCTAAGTCTCAGTTTGGCCACAGCAGGAGCAAATAGGTTGGGGGGGGGGGGATCCCAGATCAGTTCTTTTCTTTCCTGAGGAAGAAAACTGCACCTACAACCTTCCCATCCCCTTCCTCCAGAGCAGACATCAACTTGGAATCAATGAACTAAAAAAATAGCATTTTAATACAATCGGTTTCCTTTGTAATTATATATGTATTTTATTTTATACATTTAAAAACATAATGAGAAGAGGGGTCCATTGACTTCATCAGATAGTCCAAGGAGTTTAAGTCACATACAAAAAGATTAAGAACCCTGCCACAGGAGAGTAGACTATATAACCCTGACCGCTTTGAAATGGATGGTTCCCTTTGCTATCTTCACTTCTTACAGAGATCCCTCCAACTGGCAAACCGATAACCCACGATCCCTTGCTTGGCTCCTGTGGAGCTAACCATGGGTCTCTTTCTGGCTAAAATTAAATCCTTGGAGCCACTGAAGACCGGACTCAGGAGGGAATCCTAGAAATGACAAAATTAAACTTTCCCTTAGTCTTCTAGGCACACCTCGCCCCCCCCCCCCCCCCCAGAAAGAGGGAGATGATTCTGTGGAATTATTCCACTCTATCTTGCTCCTGTTGGAGACTTCATCAGAGCTCTCCCCCAAAAAATAGACACCTGGGAAACACAGCAGATGAAGGGTTATCTGTGATGGACAGAGTCAGGCCTTGCTAAAGAAAGAACACAGACTAGAGTCTACAGTCTTGTTTCATTTCTGGTTTGTTCAGTCACTTTTAGCTCTTTGACCTTGGACAAGACAGTTCACCCAGAGCCTCAGTTTCCTCATTTGTGAAATGTAATTTCAAAAACTTCAAAGTCAAAGAAACCTTAGAGTCCACCTAACCAACCTTCTCATCGTATAGATGATGAAAGTCCGACAAACGTCAATTTTTGGTCCAAAGACATAGGTAGGTAGTAAAAATGCGTCAAAGCAGAGACATTAGACTGAGAATCCAGAAAAGTGAGTTGTAAGAGCCTGTAAGACGTAGTGGAATGTTTGTAAGACGCCTGGAATGACGGAGAACTTTAGCATCTACCTCACTTTGGGAGAGTTAGGAGGAAATCCTTTTGTAAACTGTAAAGAACTGTGAACTTATAAAATGCGGGTAATCATGATCTGGAAGAAAGGTGAGGGAAATAGCTTAGACGAGAGACACGGGGGTCCATCGCTTTACTCTCCGAAGCTTCCCTCCCTTTGCGGTACCGGCTGACACTATTTTAAGAAGATTCAGTTGCAGAAAAGTCTGGGGGGAACCTCCCTGACTCAGGTTTCCGTACCCCCCTCACCCCCAATGCTGGCTGCAGGCATCTGCATCCAGAGGTCTTAGAACCAGGTGTTCCGGGACAAGTAAATATTGGGGGTGCCCCAAAATATTTATCTCAGAAACGGTCCCGGGAGACTTCGGATCCGAAGTGAGAAAGAGGAAGAAGGGAAAAAAAAGAGGGAAAGGAGGAGAACTAAGTCACTCAGTCCCGGTTCGCCTTATTTTCCCACCTGTGAGCTTCCCACCTATGGAAAAGTTAGGGGTAGCCCCACTGAGTTCGGAAAAGCTCCGTGTTCGTCCGGAGCCCCCGACATTGCGCCCGTGGATTTTCTGAAGTCCTGAACGCCAAGAAAAGGGTTTGCGTCTCCCCAGAGTCTGGAGTCTGACCGCCTCTCCCGGTTCCAGATCCGACCGGAGCCACAGGGAGAAGGGAGGGATTTTAATCCAGTTTGTACCCCGGAGTCCCCAGGAGGCTCGACTGAGCGGTCTGGCCATGGAATTGGGGCCCTGGGGGGAGGGCTAGCCAGGGACCCCAACTTTGTCTCCCAGATCCGCGCTCCCCCCCCCCCAGGTTTGCTTCTCTTCTGCCCCACCCTTCCGAGGATCTCGGTTCTGCTTGGCTCGGGGAGCCGGGACCTTCCCGGGGCGCGGGGATGGGACCCCTCTGCCACCCCGCTCTCCCAGGGAAAGAAGGAGGGAGCCACTCACCGTAGCAGGAGACCTGCAGGGGCCCGTTGTGGCCGCCGCCGCCGCCCTCGGGGAGCTTCAGGCCGCCGTCCGGGGGCGTCTTGCAAGATCCCCTCTGCAGGTAGAGGTGCGCGGGGGGCTGGCCCGGGGGCGGTGGGTACTTGGCGAAGGAGCCCCGCGGCCCCGCGCCGCCCTGCGCCTGGCCCGCGCCGCTCTCCAGGGGCGCCGCCGCGTCCTGCTGCTGGGCCGGGGGCGGCGGCGGCGGCGGAGGAGGTGGAGGCGGCGGCGGCGGCTGGGGCGCGTAGCGGCCCCGGCACTTGGCCTCGCCGTAGCTCGGGCCCTTGGCCGCCAGGAAGGCCGTGCTGAACTTGTCGGCCGCCGGGAACGCCCGAAAGGACGCCGAGCTCTCGCGGCTCTGCGAGGAGACCGGGCTGTAGTAGGCGTCCATCGCGGCCGCCGCCGACTCGCAGGAAGACACGCTCGGCTCCGCATTCATCCTGCAGTGGGAGGGACAGACGAGGGGAGGGGGCCAGCCCACCAGCCGCCGCCGCCCGGCCGGCCCCAGCCTTTGGGGAGGGAGGGGAGCCAGCGGGGGGGGGGGGGAGGAAGAGGAGGAGGAGGGAGGAGGAGGAGGAGAGGCAGCCCAAAGAGGCTTGGAAAACGCCTCTCTCTGTTTCTCTCTCTCTCTCTTCTCTCTCTCTCTCTCTCTCTCTCTCTCTCCCTCTCTCTCTCTCTCTCTCTCTTTCTGTATGTGTGTGTGTGTCTCTCTCTCTTTCTGTATGTGTGTGTGTCTCTCTGTTTCTCTCTCTCTATGTGTGTGTCTCTCTGTTTCTCTCTCTCTCTCTCTGTGTCTCTCTGTTTCTTTCTCTGTATGTGTGTGTTTTTCTGTTTCTCTTTCTCTGTATGTATGTGTGTCTCTCTGTTTCTCTCTCTCTCTCTCTCTCTCTCTGTATGTGTGTCTCTCTTTTTCTCTGTTTCTGTTTCTCTCTCTGTATGTGTGTGTCTCTGATTCTCTCTCTGTATGTGTGTCTCTCTGTTTCTCTGTTTCTCTCTCGTTCTCTGTGTATCTCTCACCTCTCTTCCCACCTTTCTCTCTCTCTCTCTCTCTCTCTCTCTCTCTCTCTCTCTCTCTCACTCTCTCTTTGCTCTGTCTCTTTTTCTGTGAGTCTCTGTGTCTCTCTCTCGTGTGTGTGTTTCTGGTTCTGTTGTGTCTCCTCTCCCTTTCCCCCCTCCCTTCCTCCCCTCTCCTCTGTCTCTGTCTCTGCTTTTCTCCTTTCTTCTCTTCTCTCTTCCCCTCTCTTGCCTCTCCCCTTCAGACGAAAATCTCAGGATTGTACAAAGATTCCGAGGTTTGGGGAAATTGTCCAGCTCCCCCGAACCCTCTTCAGATTCTGAACAGCAAAGAGGAGCTTCTTTTTTGCTTTCTTCTTTCACTCTCCCACTCTGCCTTTCCCGTTCTTCCTCCCGCTTCCCCTCCCACTCCCACTCCCACCCCTTTCTCCTTTCCCTCCTTCCTTTCCTCTTACAGAGATGGGGTTAACCCAGTGCCAGAGATTCGGAGTCCCTGCCTTTCCCTCTCCTCTTTCTTCCTTGGCTCTTCGGCCCTGCAGCGGCGAGGGGCGGACGAGGGGCGGAGGAGGCCCCCAACGAGCTAGGGCGCTCGGTGACAAGGGGAACCCCAGTCAGAATTTTCATGGGGGAGTTCCTGGAAGTTTCCAGATTGGGAAAAAACAGCCTCCACCAAATCTGAGCTAGTAGAGGAAATGGATTGTGGAACTGTTTGGGAATTCTAAGTGACAGGAGAAGAGGAGAAAGAAGAAAGAGAGGAGGAACCTCTCTCCTGGGTCCCAGCCTCACTCCATCCTTTTGGGCTCCCTCAGCCTTGACTCTGATGAGCAGCTGCAGGAATCTTAGCCTTTTCTCCCCTTCCCCAAGTCTTTAGCCTTGGCCTTCCCATCCTGTTTCTGGTCTCTTCAGTTACTCTTTGGGTGTCTGACTTTAGCGCCTTTTCAAACTTTCCAAAGGACCCCTCTCCTCCTCCAAGTCACACGAGCTCCCCTTTTCTTCTCACTTCCTATCTACAGTAAAGGGTGGGAGGGAAGGGAATAGGGCTCTCTCTGCCTCGTTTCCCCACTCCCTGCTTATAACTAGGACGCCTGGCACCACGACCTCACAAATGGGCAGAGATGGCAGGATGGCACCGTGTTCTCTGCCTCTATCCCTCCCTCCCTCCCTTCCCTCTGGGAAAAGTCGCACTCCCTTTTTTAGGCCTAGCTCTGCCTTCTATCTCTTCCCGCCCCCCCATTCCCCCCCCCAGGCGTGTTAGTGATCTGACACCCCGGGTGGGGTGGGCTGGAGGAGGGGAGCTGGGGGCCTCGGAAAGCCCCGCGCCTGGGAGACGCCAAACGTCACTGCCTCCCAGTTCTCCATAGCTCATCCCTAATAAGCCAGGGCCGGAGGACAGCCGAGGCCCGGGGGCAAAAGTCCCGCCAGAAGGGAGCCACAAAGGGGCCCTACTCCGAAGGGGTGGCGAAGGAGGGAGGGGTCCGTGGGAAGCCCTGCCCCCAGAGTAAGGTGGGACCTGGAACCGGTCAGGAAAAGGCCGAGTGAGAGAGGCTCCCCCCACCCCCAAGACCCCTCTTAAAAGGAGAGAAAATTCCGTGCGGGTCTCCCCCTGCCTTCGCCTGGCCTCTGCTCCCTCGGACCCCGCTGTCCCCCCGCCCTTATTTTTAGTCTTCGCTCTCCTGCGGTTCTTGCGTCCACACATCTGGTTTCCATTGCGCGCTTACCTTGAAGTGCTGCCTAATAAAGATATTACGCAAACCCGCGTCCAGGGGCGCCGGGGCCGTAACCCCTTCTGTGCCGGGGCCAGGCAGTTCCTCTCCGGGGCCCCAGGGCCTCGGTCTTGGGCTTCGAGGGCCAGGGAACCTTGCTTAGGACCAGCCTAATCCTGGGGAACCACCTACCCAAGCCACCAGGCCGAGATCCCGTCATTCATAGAATGTTCCAGGTGGGAGGAACCTTAGAACATAAAACATTAAATGTGAGAGTTGGAAAAGTCTTGAAGCGCAGAACACAGTATTCCAGAGATGGAAGGGATCTTGGAACAGAGAACCCAATGTCAGAGATGGAAAGGTCATTAGAATACGGATCGCAGAATGTCAGAGATGAACGAGATCTTGGAGGATAGGAACCAGAATCTAAGATTTGGAATGGATTTCGGCATAGACTCTGAAGGCACCCTAGCTGCCACTAGTACTAGATAAAAGGTATGTTAGAAATTAGTTCGGTCCTCCCCTATTCAATGAGGAACAAGTCTAGAAAAGTCAGACGACTTAACTTAAAAGCTCATCATGCCTGTGATTCTCCCAGAAGCTCCAACTGTCCCTAGAAACCCTATTCTGACCGAGGCGAATAGAGCACTCGAAAGACAACGAAAAACAACGAATTGTCGATATATTTCTGTATATCTTGTGTGTGTCTCTCTGTCTCTGTATGCGTGTCCCTCTGTCTCTATCTTTGCCTTTCTCTCTCACACCCTCCTACACCCACCCCACCCCACACAAACTCCTTTAGGATCTCCAAGTGTTTTCATCTTGCTAACATTTTTCTCTGCCCTAGCCCCAAACCCCATGTCCCCTCATCTCCCAAAGAGTTTTAGACACTCTCTTCCCCCAGTCTTCATTCAGACCTTCTATATTAAGCGTAATGGCGATCTAATATCCAACCCAATGTTCTCAGTCTTGGAACTGGGAGAAGAGAAGCATCTTTCAGGAAGGGGGCGTTGGTAGAAGGAAGCGGAGGGGGTTCTTCTCCAAGATGGGGGCCAAACTTTAGAGCTTTGTCCCTGAGCAATCCATATCTTAGCCTTTCTTTTTCTTGTGACAGTTTCCCGTCCTGGAAGTAAAGAGTCCTTGGTTCTTTGGACACCTCAGAGATCCCAGAAACGAATGTGTGAGGAATGCATTGAGAAAGAATACCGCATCTGGAGTCAGGAGACCTGAATTCGAATCTAAATCCTACCGATTTCTGCTAATATGACCTCGGACAAGTCTTTTCCTTCACTTGGACCTCAGTTTCCTTGTTTGTCGAATAAAGAGCCACTCTAGAATCATCTCTAAGATCTCTTCCAGCTCTGAGTACTAAGACCCGGCAGAGGCTTTTGGGGGAGAAAAAGGCGAGGGTGGGGGCAAAGCAGAAGCCGAAAGGGAAACGAGGGGCCGCCCTCAGCGCCAGACAGCAAGCCGGCTAACAAGGCGTCCTTCCAGAGCAGATACAGATGGGGTCACATCTGCATTTCCAAACCGCCTCTCGGGCTGCTGGAGCCCAGCCGCAGAGCTCAGCTCCCGCCCCAGAAAGCTTTCAGCGCCTTCTCCTCTTTGAGTCTCTTTTTATTACCTGCTTAATTCTTTGCTTATTAATAGGATTTCCCCCTTAATGCTTTCCCGTCTCCCCCGCCTCCCCCCCCCCCACTCCAGTGGCTTCGTCAGAGCCCGAGAGGCCGAGGCACTGCAGTGTCTGCAACCCGTAAAATGGTTATTTGGGGGGCCTCTATAAAAAGCTCTCCTGCCAGCACTGTGTGTCCACCCCCGTCCCCCTCCCACGGGCAGGCGCCTCCTGGGAGGGGAGGGTAGATTTATTCTGGAGAATTGGGAGTGCGATTGTGTAAATTCACCCCCTTGTATAAGTGTGGGATCCTGAGAGAGAATGAAGGGGATGTGGGTGAGAAAGGGTGGTGTCTGCTTTGTCAATGTGTGTGTGTGTGTGTGTGTGTGTGTGTGTGTGTGTGTGTATCAGAGGGGACCCCCCTATACCCCATTTGCATGAAGACTAGTGCCAGATACAGAGATGACGACCTCACTGTGTGTTTGTGTTTGAATGGGGGGGGGATAGAATTCATTTTTTTGTGTGTTTATGAGAAGCTATGAAATTGGTTTTTTATCCGTGTGTATGAATGGGTTTGAGATCTCACAAATACATTTTATGAGAAACTCTGTGCGGGAATTACCGATGTGCGGATGAATGGGGGATGTATGTGAGTGTATCTATCGAAAGGGGGGATCCCTTACGTGAGCATGAGAAGCGGGTGAAGGGGGGGGTCCCTTGGGTGACAGCTTCCATAGTCCCTTAGGAATGCTTCAGAGGCTGGACTGTAGAGACGAGCTAGGCTCGAGGGTGTGAATGGAGCCTCCACGCCCCCTTTACTAGTGCAAAAGGCTTCAAGTCAATCAACAAGGGTGGGTTTGCGTGTAAGGGGCTGGGTGCAAGAATCCAGGCTCGCGGTTCGTGAATGAACAATCGGATCGAACCCTTGTGCTTCCTAAAGCCCAATGGCAGAGATCGCCTAGGTGAGCATGTGAATTGAATGTTGAGCCATTGCTCCAGAGTCCCCACGCTCCCCTGTGTCAGGACCTCGGGGCATCTGGGAACATGCTATCTGAATGGGGACGGGGGTACATTGTTCCCCAACTTTCCGGAGCTAGACTTTTAAAGCCCCAATTCCCAAAGTCGTTTATTTCTTGTAAAAACGAAATCAAAGTCTACCTGAAGGGTCACCTTTCCTAAGGCTCCTGGGCTCCTTCCATGCTGCAGGGTTGGGGTCACATTTCTCTAGGCTAGACAGTCCGGATACCCGAGCCTTCAGCCTGCTGTTTCGGCCCAGCCTGAAGGCGATGCCCATTGTCTTTGGTGTCCAGATCCTTTGCTTTCGTTGAAACTGAGATTCTGTAGTTTACAAAGCAGATCTAGTCCTCCGGTTTAGGGGTTAGGGTCGGGGTCCAGTCGAATGTCAAGAACCCCGGAGGCTCAGGGTCCAGCTATTTCTTCTCCAATCCAGGGAACTACGACTGAGCAACGCTTAGGAGGGCGCAACTCCAGGGCCCTGCGGGCTGGAGTTGTGGCACCCCACTAGATGTGCTTCCTCTCATTTCCATTGTCACCCCAGTTCTTTTTTCTTATTACGGCACCAATCCTGAATGCTCGTACTCTTTCTAGAAGAGGGAGAGTACCAGTAAACACCTCTAAAGGTCGATATTTTCTAGACTTTACCAGGGCAAAACCATGTGAGTAACGGAAATCACAATTGATTTGGATTTGGTAAATCCTCTGTTTCGCCACTTTCTAACTTTGTGACCTTGGATAAGTCACTTTTCTATAAGACCTCATTTTCTTCATCTGTAAAAGGAGAAGATGACCTTTAGGGTCCTTTTCTTCTTGGAATCTTTGGTCCCATGAACTGGAGGATCTGTCAGCTATATCAGTCTGTGGGTCTGGGTTGTTCCCCAAGATCCAAAGCCCTGGGGGGGGGGGGGGAGGTGGCTCAATGAATAGAGCACCAACTATGGAGTCAGGAGGTCCTGAGTTCAAAGCGGTCCTTAAATATTTGATATTTACTAGCTGTGTGACCTTGGGCAAGTCACTTAACCCCATGCCTCACAAGAAAAAAACAAAGAAGCAAAAAGATCCGAAGCTCTAGTTCTTCCAGTCAGTGGATGCTAGAGAAGTGGGAGGGCGTTTCCAAGTGAGACCCTGAACTTTATTGACTTTCTTCTAACTCAAAGGAACTAGAGCTCTTTCTGACTGCTGTTCTGGATGTCAGAGACAGAGTTCTCCAGGATCTCAGAGAGCTGTTCTTAGCTCAACCACAAACTCATCTAATTATTGGAATCATAAAGGTGCCAAAGTCCCAGATTCGGGAGTCTTAGTTACCTAATACTCCTGAGCTCATTCTGGGAAAGAAGGAATGGTTTCCCCACCTCTGATGCTATCCTGACTACAAGAAAGGTAAAGAAACCTGCATTGGTAGGTTTAGATTGGCAATACTGCAGCCATGGTTCCTTAGGTCCTGCACCCAGTCTGCAGCCAATCTGCAGCATAGACCCTCTCTCTGCCATTCAGTGTCACAGCCTTGCTCTCTTAGGGGGAAGAGCATTTGTCTAAGGGGGCACAAGATCATTGCCAGAGGAGAACTTCAAGAGAAAGCCTAGAATATAAGGGGCTTAGCTGAATCCATTTTCATTCATCATTAAAGTTTAACCTCTTTCAACAGAGGATACTGGGGAGGGGAGAATCTGCTTAATGGAACACAGTAATAGAGTGAGCATTGGAACCTCTGGGAAAAGGGCAGGAGCCAGAGAATCTGGGTTCCATTTTCTGTTTTGTTTACCTGTTGGTTCTCTGGATAAATCATGTAAATCTCTAGGACTCTGTTTCAACTCTAAAATTAGGAGGGGAAGAGTTGGATTCCATGGTATCGGGGGTCCCTTTATCAATAGCTCTGAGAACTGTTCTATGATTCCAAGCACTGTCTGGTTAGGATTGGGGGAGAGACCCAAGGCAGAGAGACTATTCAGAAAGTCCAGTCTTGTCCTTTGGGGAGCTGGTTCTCCTTGCTTCCTCCCCTGGGATAAGAGCAGCAGGAAGGGGTGTTGGAGGATGTTAGAGGATTTGAGGACCCCTGAGAGAGACCCTTTACACCACCTTTCTCCCCTCTGGAGAAAAGGAGGTCAAAAGATTGACACAAAGTGATCAGGAGTGTAGGAAGGAGCCCTGGTTGTCTCATATTCAGTGCTATCCTCCAGATGGCTCTGGAAGAGAAAGTGAGGCTGGTGACTTATTACAGCACCTCCTTCACTCAGATCCAACTCGTCATGGCATCACTTCCCTGATGTCTTCGGGGGTGAAGGACAAATATCACCATGTGCTAAAGACAGTTACAGGAGGAGATACCAATAGGGTGAGTGAACCAATTCTATTCACCACCTCATTAAGTTTGCCCAGGTCAAGAACTCATCCTAGGAAATAATGCTTTGGGAATGGAAGGCCTGGATGCAGTCCCTTGTCTTCCTCCCAATTGCAAGCCATTGGATTCTGAAGGTGTCTTCCAGGAGCACTTCGAAAAGGCCCCTGGAATGGAGGGCCAATCTTTTCTCAGACATTCACTAACTGTGGGACCCTGGTAATAAGGCACTTAACCTTTTGAATCTTGGTTTCCTCATCTGTAAAACAAGCTATTTGGACCCATAATCTCTACTGTTCTTTCCAGTGATCCATTTGGGAGGTCGAGGCAGGC
Source organism: Macrotis lagotis (assembly GCF_037893015.1). Taxonomy (NCBI): domain Eukaryota; kingdom Metazoa; phylum Chordata; class Mammalia; order Peramelemorphia; family Peramelidae; genus Macrotis; species Macrotis lagotis. The sequence goes on from NC_133660.1 coordinate 268,859,095, forward strand.
AAAGGCACTGGTTTGGGAATGAGGATGCCTGTGGATTCTTTTCAGGCAGCGGAGTCTCGAACCTTAGTTCCAAGAATTGCCGCTCTGTATAGGTCGCAGTTTCCCCCTGGCCTTGGTCAAAGAGGACAAAGGAAATTCGGTCTAGGCGGAGAAAACGAGGAGGGAAACCCAGTCGGGAATCTTTCTAGTTGGGAGATTTCGATTTCGGGACCCTCCGACTGTGGAATTGAGTAACAGCCTGTTGAACGTGGCTCTGAAATGATTCTTTTCATCGAGGGAAGAAGGGAGAGAGAGAAAAAGTCTAATTCCTATTTCTCTACTCAGAACCAGTGAGTGTATCACTGTCTAAGTGGGACTCAGTTTCTCCACCTGCAAAAATGTTTTTTTTTTTTGTTCTGAGACATCCTGGTTCTCCGGTTCCTTCTAGCTCCAATAGTTTGTTCTATTATTTAAATTCCTCCTTAGTCGAATAAAGTAGTTCCTAACCAATTATCCCAGGAAGGTAGCAAGGTCCAGACGAGACTTAATAGAATGCCCTCTCTTGGGTTTTCCAGGCCCCTTTTTTTGCTTTCTTTACCACCTGGGATCTTTACCACTGGGTTGCCAGAACTGAGGCCAGTTAAAGCGTCCTAGGGAATAGGGGCTTGGAGATCCTTTGCTAGTGGAGAATAGGAAATTTTTGGCCTTTGGGTACCTGAGCCGAGATCCAGGGTTATTCTTAGCAGCCTATTTATACACGCAGGGCTGGAAATGGTCCCCTTCCCTCCCTTCCCCCACCCTCCCCTCGGATCTCACCAAACGGGCTGCGGAATGAAGAGGGGGTGGGGGTGGGAGTAGCTGCGATTTATTTCTGGAGTCTCATCAGCCCTGCTCCGACCCCAGCAACAGGCTGCTCCACCCTGCCAGCGGCAGAGACTAAGAGTGAGAAAAATCTGCTGATGTCCTTGGTTATACAATCGGACCTGCACTTCAATCCTGGCTCTTTCACCTCCTAGCTGTGTGACCTTGGGCAGTTCCTTTCCCCCTCAGACTCAGTAGAAAAATTCATTTCTTCACGATTTCACATTCTCTGTCATCTGTTCTAAGGACTCTCCTAGTTCTGAGTCTCTGGGTTCCAGCTCTGACATTCTAAACTGGTTCCAGTTCTGGTATCTTTGTTCTAGGGCCCTCTACAACTCTCACATTTTATACAACTGTACTGAACCGTCTAACTCTGACAGCCTGTTATATTTTCTAATCTGATCTTTTTTTTTAAATTCATTGACATTCTGTAACTAATAATGCTCAGCGACTATTCAGCAGCCCCTTTGCTTCCATCTCTCCTGCCTTTCCCACTACCAACATCTCCAGATGGCTTTTGGTCTCTGCTTTGCTCTCAGAACTCAGTCGCCATCTTGGATAGCTTTAGAAGTAGTGGAGTGCTCCCTGCATGTTTCTGGGCTGGGATTCAGACACTGGCAGCAGGTCCTTTAATTTCTGAGACTTTTTTAGATAACCTAAAGAAGATCATAGATTTGGAGCTGGAAGGGGTCTTGAGGAATCATCTAATTCAACCCTGATGATGAAACTGAGGCACAGACTAGTTAAATGATTTATTTGCTCAGGGTCACAAAGCTAGTGTGGGTTCCAAGGCAGAATTTGGACCCAATTCTTTCTAACCTGCTGGATCATTCTGCCTCTCATCTAGTCTTTTAGGTACCCCAAAATCTAGAAGAAGGGGTCAGTGGGTGAACTTTTTCAAACAGATTCCCTTCTTTGGAATCAATGAATGTAGTTCCATTGTTTATAGCATTTCACGGTTGCTTTCTCCCCAGCTATGTAACCCTATGTTCCAGTTGAGGAAGTTGAGAAATACAGAAATGAAATGACTTAATCTCTAGACACATGACTAGAAAATATAGGAAGCCAGGACTTAATCCATTTCTTCTGCCTCTTCCTTATCTACTCCTTCTCTACTTTTTTAGCTTACAGAAACTCTTTTCCTTTCCCTTCCCTTTCCTTCCCTTCCCTTCCCTATAAAATAGTTACTGGAAGCTGAATTCAAATTCTGTCTTCCAGACTGAGTCGCTGGGTGACCCTGGGGAAGACATCTTATTTATCCTAGCTTGTTTCCCTAGCTAATATTTCCACTATTATCTTACAGGGTCATGTGGAAGGTGACATGTAAATTTCAAGGCACTATAGAATGAATTCTTAATAACAACTTTTAATTTTTAAACCAAAGAGTACCAAAGCAGTCAGGAGATTTAAAAAAAAAGAAAGAGAATAACATGTAGTAGTAGTAGTAAATGGATCTGACAGATGGGAAGAGATGGCTAAAATGATTTAAGAAGTCGTTACCTCAAAAAAGAGGGTTGATCTGAAGAATCAAAGGGAAATATTGATTTCCTTGCTGCTTAGCAGAGTAACTATTTAAAAGGGAAGGTGATTTAGTGTTTGAAGGTCAGAGGAACTGGGTTCCAGGTGTAGCTCTGCTCTTTGCCTGATTTCTGGTGAGTCACTTCCCTTCCTGCCTCAGTTTCTAATTGGAGTTGATGCTTTTCTCTGTTCTGAAAGCATCCCAGACTAGGTTTGGGAGCTATGCAGATCCCAGAGTCATCTGGTTTCCTTGTGCCCTCACAGTCTCCCTGAGTTGATCTCTATGCTCTCAGCCTAAACTGAGAACAGATGAGAAGTCTTTAGAGCACAGATTGGCAACAACAGGGAAAGTGATTGCTAGGGTTTGAGATCTTTGCTGTAGTTCAATAGTGTTCAACTCTGTATGATCCCTTTTGTGATTTTTCTTGGCAGATACTGAAATGGTGTATCCTTTCTTCCTCTAGTTCATTTTACAGATGAAGAAACTGAGGCAATGAGGGTTAAATAACTTGCCCACAGCCACACAGCTAGTTCAGTGTCTGAAGCCAGATTTGAACTCATAAAGATAAATCTTCCTGACTTCAGGCAGGATACTTTATCTGTTCTGCTACAGCTGCCCAGAGATTTTTAGGATAATTCAATTCAAGAAACATTTTAGGGACACTAGATCATGGGCTGGGGTGGGGTAGGGAGTATTACATAATACAGTCCTTGCTCTCAGAGACTTCATATTCTATTAGACTTTACAGCTTGAAACCAACCACTTCAGTCAATCAATCAATAAAAAAGAAAAACATTTATTAAGCACATGATATATGTGACACATTGTGTTAGACCTAGACCATGGGGGTAACAAGACAGAAATGAAGCAGTGCCTGCCCCCGAGGAAATTATATTCTCCTTAGGGAGAGACAATGCACAAATAAGTTAGGTTTTTGCTTTGTTTGTTTGTGCCTAGGTGTCCCTATTTCACCCAAAGCCTGATCCAATATCAGCTGGTTGGGAAACTTTGACCTCTGTTTTCTCCACTTCAATCAGCTCTGCCATTCTTTTTTGTTTTGTTTTGTTTTTCTATCAATTCATTCTTAAAAAATAATTCTTCTTTTTAAAGGCAATTGGAGTTGAGTGCCCTGCTCAGGGTGGCACAATTAAGTTAGTGTCTGAGATCAAATCTGAACTCAGTTTTTATTCATTCCAAGACCAGGGCTCTACCCATTGCACCTTTTCCACTAGTTAGTGCTCTTCCATAGCCAGTGCCTCACCTTAAAGACTGCTCAAGTCATCCATTGACCTTAACCTCCCAAGCAGCAGGAACGTCAGGTGTGGGTCCCATCTTGGGCTCATATTTAAGTATTCCAAATAGACAGATGAAAGAATATATACAAGATGTGGACAAATTTATATATTGTGTAGATACGTTCATATTGAAGTCTATCAAATAAATAGTTGAATAGATATATACAATACATGCACAAATTGATATACTGTTTATATAAACAGATATGTATGTATGTCTGGAGTACAGATGTATGTCTTTGTATATACAATAAATATAAATATAAAATGGTTTGGACAATAAATATAAATATAAAATGATTTGGATTGGTTAAGTGGAGGAAACTAAGACCTGGAGGGATCCAGAAAGATTTCATTGGGAATGGGGTGGCTAGGTGGCACAGTGGATAAAGCACTGGCCCTGGAGTCAGGAGTACCTGGGTTCAAATCTGGTCTCAGACACTTAATAATTACCTAGCTGTGTGACCTTGGGCAAGCCACTCAACCCCGTTTGCCTTGCAAAAAGCTAAAAAAAAAAAGATTTCATTGGGAAGATGACTTCTAAAGTCATGAGTTCAAAGAATAAAATTCAGGGGCAGAGGTGAAAAGGAAGGACTTTTGAGGTACTGGGACAGGGGCTGCAATGGCAAGGGAGTGCTGTGTGAGAAGAAAAACAAGAAAACCAGTTGGGTTGGATTGGAAAAGAAAAGGAAGGGGAAGGGAAATCCAGTAATGTATAAGAAACAGTTGGTGAGTGAAAATTAAGTTTCCAGATCCTATATTTTATTGGGGAGAGCCATTGCGTTGGGAAGTGAAACAGTCAGACTTTAGGAAAAGAATTTTTTAACAGAAGAAACTGAGGCACAGAGAAGGGGCCCAACAAGAGGGGATTCAATAGGGCGAGGATTCAAAGTCAGTTCTCCAGACTTCAGATCCTGCCTTCTCTCCCCAGCAGCACAGTGCTGGGATTTTTGAGAGCTGAGGAGGAGGGGGTTAGAAACAAACCAGCCCCTGCTCCACTGAGCACTGCATTGGGAAGGAACCCCTGAAGGAACGCGCCCATGGTCTCTCCATCTCCAACATGAGCTCAGACTCTGGGGGAAGGCTCCCAGTGTATAAGGAGATGGAGAACCCAGCAGACCAGGGGACCACACTGTGCAGACCCTCCAAGTTCTTTTGGTGGGAGATTTTCCTAGTTGTGGGTGTGGGAGAGGAGGAGTGGGCCAGGCCAGCCCTGGCTCCAACACACACCGCCTCCCCTCACCCTGGCCCAAGTCCTCGGGCTGTTCCAAACCTGCCTTGGACTAGGAGTTGGTGGGGGCGGGTTTTGGCTTTCCCTTGTCATCCCCCCTCCTTTCCCTCTACTGCTATGGGCCCCTTCTTTGCTGGCCTCTAGGATCCTGGAACTCTCCCTTGTGCTTGAGGAAGTAGTGGAGGGGAAGGGCCATGATCATCCTCATCCTCACCCTCATCTTCATCATCATTCCACTAACCCCCCACCCTCACCCCTGCCTGACTCCAGTCAGTCCTTCTCCTGCCTCCTTAGCTATGGGCTTCAGGCCAGTCACCCCTCCTCTGAAATGGAGGTTTTTCCCCTCTTGGCCATGAGACTCTCTGTCCCCATCCCCAGCCTGGAGATGCGGAGTATGGGGTAGTCTCAGTCAGGGTGCCATTGATTTCAGGGCTCCCACCACATCTGGCATCTGACTTGTCTCCACACTCCAGTTAGGTTTGGACGAGGGAGAGCAAAATTCCTGGCAGACCAGGGAAGACCCAACAAGTCTGGGGAGGGGGAACTTCTTCCCCACAACTTCCAAACTCCTGTCCTGCATCTGGCTGGTTTAGATCAGTGCATTTATTGTATTTGGCTTCATCAACATAGTCTGGTAAGTTAGAACGTAGACCTCAAGAGCTCTGCCCAAGATTTCCCTCCCATATGGTGTCATTCATTTATTCATCACCACAAGGATTAATCTATTACTGTTCAGAACTCACTTCAGATAAAGTTCAGAACCTATCCTCACAAAGCTTACAAGTTCATAGGGATCTAAGGGATCACCAGGGACCAGGGGATATAGGGAGACACTAGTCACTAGACTCAGAGAGACAAACTAAACCGAGTGCGACTGGAAGGGAAAAGGTCTTCCTGGGATGATCAGGGGAATTTTCCCATAGGAAGCTGGTGTGAACTTTGAAGGACGGGTAGAATTCAACACCCAAAGATAGTGGATGTGAGAGACGCTGAAAATGTGGGGAGTGCAGAGAAGAGAAACAGGGAGGAGGGGAGGGAGAGTGCAGAGCAGGCTTTGTTTTAATTAAATGAAGTGATTGTTATTAAGGTTAAGTCTGGTGTTTGCTATTTAAAAACAGCTGGCAGTTAATAAATGGATGTTCCCTTTCCTTTTCCTTTTCCTTCCCTTTTTTGGGGGGGGGGGGAGTGGGGTAAGAAGGGTAGGCAGTAGTCCAAATAGGCTAGACAGTAGAGTATACTTTGATTCGAATGCTAATCCTTCTAGCTCTGTGACCTTAGGCAAATTGCTTAACTGCACTGGTCCCTAATTGTATCATCTCCAGGAGCAGGGCAAGGGAGTGAATGTGCAGGGAGATCCTGCCGAGGCTGAGCGTTGCACTTTTAAGATGAGTACCCTGATCAGATGTATAGCTCCTTTTTTCCTTTGGTTTGAAGCCCCAGGGACCTGGACCTGAACCCGAACCTCGAGCCCTGGATGTGAGTGAATACCTTTATCTGATCTCCTCTAAGAAACGTAAAATGCCGCCCTCATCTGACCAAGTCTTTTCTAAGGTTTCCATTGTACCTACTCTTCATCTCCCTCTTGGTCCATAAGCCTTTTTACTACAGGGAAGACTTTGACAATACAAATCCTATCTCCTCACTCATTCCCTAACCCTTCCACCCTTCAGTGGGAAGGAGTCTTTGATTCAGAGCTTCATTGAATAATTACATTTAATTTACGGGACCTTAGCCCTCAGAGCCCAGCCCTCTCATTTTAAAGATGAAGAAACTGAGGATCAGCAGCACGTCCCAGGTCACACATAGGAGAATTACCTTGATCTGAAGCTGAGGACCAATGATATTAAACTCTTTGGCCACAGAATCGTCAGAAACAGGTTTTCCGAGTCAGAAAGTATTGTCTAGGCTACTTCATGCTGTTTCGGTGGAATAACGGTGGGGAAATGCTTGGAAATTAAGGAAAGGCCATGGAAAGCGGGACTTGGAAGAAAAAGATCTACTGTTTTCCATCCATCTGAAGGGCTGCCTAGGCTGGGCTAGCTGATGCAATCTTGCTCTGCCACCACCCTCTCTGATCCAGGATGGGCCATTTGATGAGGCCGCCAGGGGCCAGCGGCATGGCAGGAGACATGAGTTGACTCCCCCCTCCCCCTCCACCCTCCTCCCACCACCAGAAAGTCTTTGAAGTTGCTAGGGGGAAGGGAACCCAAGGCTCCCACGGCCCTTCCCAGGGGTGATGACTTCCAGGGCGCTGAAGTCAGCCGGAGCTTCATTTGGGGTGATGGGTGGGGCAGGGGGAGAAGGGGTTGCTGGGCCTCTGGAGGAAGGGGGCAATTACTGTTCTGCCTCCTCATCGTTCTAGGCTAGGGCGATGGAGAGAAAGAGGGGCTGGTTTTCTTTATTGGTCTCATAATGAAAGATAATGGGGGGCAGGGTGGAGAGGCCTGAACCCTGACCTTTGGCTCCAAGCTCTCCCACATCTCTGGTTTAGCCTTCTCCCAATGCCCAGGCGGCAGGGGACGCCCCTCCGGATGGAGGTGGAGGAGAGGAAGGGTGGGGGCAAGGGTCTGGGCCAGTGCACCTGTCGCTGGCAACCTGAGCCCAGCCTGGGGCGTGTGACTGGGTGATGGGGGCAGTTACAAGAGGACTGGATTGGGGGTGGGGTGGGAGGCTGGGAATGTGTAGCTGGTGAGGCAAAGAGGAACCAGCTTGGGTAAAGTATTCCAGAGGGATGCGGCTCCTCCCTTCCCCGGCTTCCTTGTTGCTAGTGTGGGGAAGACACGGCTCCCTCTCCATCCCTGCTCGTGTCCCCAGTATCCCGGGAATTCAAGAGGGAGATGACCCTGCAGATGCCCATCAAGGTGGCATGCGCAGCGCCAGGCTTAGCATGGGAAACTTGGGTTCACATCGTCTCTTGGATTCACATATTATTATCAACGGGTCAGGAGACGCTAAGCAATGATAAGTCACGGATCAGTTGATTATCTAACGCCATGGTTTGCCCCCCGCCCCCGTCCGGTTCCCCTTTGGGAGGTTCTTCATGCATTTACTGTGCCCAAGGTCAGTGGTCCCTGTGGAGGGAAGGGGCTGCAAACCCGAGCGAGTGGGGCGACAGCCTCTCTCCGCCCTCGAGAAGGTTGAGTGCGTGAGCCCGCTCCCCCGATCTGGGGCCTTCCTGCCTCCCTGCTCGGGTCTCCACGTCCCCGGTCCGGTCTCCAAGTCCCTGGTTGGGACTCCACGTCCTTGAGCGAGTCTCCACGTCCCCGGTCGGGTCTCCACGTCCCTGGTCGGGTCTCCAAGTCCCTGCTCGGGTCTCCACGTCCCTGCTTGGGTCTCCAAGTCCCTGGTCGGGTCTCCACGTCCCTGCTTGGGTCTCCAAGTCCCTGGTCGGGTCTCCACGTCCCTGCTCGGGTCTCCACCTCCCCGCTCGGGTCTCCACGTCCCCGCTCGGGTCTCCACCTCCCCGCTCGGGTCTCCACGTCCCCGGTCGGGTCTCCACGTCCCCGGTCGGGTCTCCACCTCCCCGCTCGGGTCTCCACCTCCCCGCTCGGGTCTCCACGTCCCCGGTCGGGTCTCCACGTCCCCGCTCGGGTCTCCACGTCCCCGCTCGGGTCTCCACGTCCCCGCTCGGGTCCCCACGTCCCCGCTCGGGTCTCCACGTCCCCGCTCGGGTCACCACGTCCCCGCTCGGGTCTCCACGTCCCCGCTCGGGTCTCCACGTCCCCGCTCGGGTCTCCACCTCCCCGCTCGGGTCTCCACGTCCCCGCTCGGGTCTCCACCTCCCCGCTCGGGTCTCCACGTGCCTGCTCGGGTCTCCACGTCCCCGGTCGGGTCTCCACGTCCCCGCTCGGGTCTCCACGTCCCCGGTCCGGCAGTGCGAGTTCTTCTGCGCCTACAGCCAGGCGCAGGCGGCAGGAGCCGGGTCCCCCCCCCCCCATCTCAGGCCGGGCCCCCCGTGAGGAGCCCTGCAGCTGGAATCCCCGGGATTAGGCAAACTCCCGCCTTCTTCCCCCCAAAGGCCCAGACTTTCCACCAGGCGTCCGACGAGTTCCTTGGCCTTCCCGGTTCCCTTTACCGGAGCTAATCGGCTTTGAAAGCCCAGTGAGCGGCCGATAAGATAACGTAATCAAAGCAAATGCAGGCCTTGGGAGCCCCCACATCTGGCTTCCTCCAGAGGCCGGCCCCGGGTGCCCCAAGGCTTGACCCCGGCTCCCTGCTTCCTTCTTCTGCAGCTACTCGACAAAGGGAAACCGGCTGGGGAGGTGGAGGAAAGCTGTTCTCCAGGCTGGAAAGAAAGAAGGGGGCACCCTTCTAGGCGGGGGCCCACTGGGTGAGCCAGGGGAAGAAGAAAACTACGCTGCGCCCTACCCGAAGCCTCTAGACGGCTTGGGGCCAAAGTAGACTTTCCTTTCAGCCAGATTCACCCCTTCTCCCGCCGCCCTCTCCTACCCTGAGCTTTGCTCTGGGGGATCTCGAGTGGCTCAGCCATTGGGGGGGCGCGAACGGCGCAGTTCAGGATAAAGCCGCCTCAAACTGCTCGGGGAGAGTTGGGGAGAATTGGACCCAGGTCCGGCAACCTGAGACGAACTCCGTCCCCAAAGCAGCCCCCCCACAAGATCTGAGTCCACGCAGATGGCTTCCCCAATACAATCCTCCAATGTCCCCCCGACCCCCCCCTACCAATCGCTCTCTTCTTCCTCCAACCATCCGGATTTTCAGAATTCGATGATCAACAACGAATTTTTTTAATCCGAAAGAAATTGCGTCTTGGGAGAGTGAAACAATTCAAGGGGGCCCTCCCCGAGAGTAGCCCGAAGTTTAGTCTAAAATCCCAGGCAGTCACCCCGTTCCGGAGGACCCCTCCAGCGGTAACTGGTGCAGGAGGGCTGTATAAAGGCGCGGCGGGGCCCCACCTCAGGTTTCGCCTTGACCCCAGAAGAGGGTGAGAAACTCCCGGAGGTTCCCATTTGCCATAAAATCACCCCTCTGATGAAACACCCAACGGCCACGTCGTCTCTAAACGAGTGTCTCTTTCGAGCAAGCTCCAGGGAAAGGCCCTGGGAGGAGGGAAGGGAGCGAAGTTTGGGACTCCCCCCCATCATCCCTCCGATCCAAAGCCCAGACCCCTTGTCTCTCCCTTCTCCCGGCCGAGGCTCCTTAAACCTATTTGAATTCTCTGCGAGCTCCAGCGAGCTATTGGCCTTGTGGCGAGCTCCGGGGGAGAGGCTGCCCTGGTTTGGGGGGAAGGCAAAGGTGGCGCTTTCGTAGGAAGCGGGAGCTGGGCACCCAGGAGGGCTCTCTTTCCACGGAGGACTTCCCCGGCCACGGAGCCGCAAGCGGCTTCCCAGGATGCCCCCTCTTTTCTTTCGGAGAGCGGGACTGGGATCCCCCACAATCTACCGCCTCTTTGCGACGCCCCCAGCCCCGAGCCCAGGCGCGTATTCTTGGCCGTATCCGGCTGAGATGAATGGAATCAACTGGAAATTTACCGACCGGAAAAATCACGCCAGTTTACTTGGAAAGAAACGAAATTTGGGGGAACTACAGGGGAGGACCCCAAATGGGAGGGACAGTTCCCCTAAGGTCTCCCGGTCCTGGCTGATCGAGGCGCCAAGCTCCTAGAAATCTCTGGCACATCGTAAGGATAGACGCCCCTCCGTTTTAAACTAAGGAAACCTCAGTTTCCCCTCAGTTCAATTATTTTCAAACCACCTCCATAGTCCTAAGCCCCGGGTCTGCAGAGACCAAAAGAAAAGGGGCAATAATCTCATCTCCAGGAGCTAACTAACAATTTATTGGTAGAACCAAATAGTACAAGGCATTGGCCTACCATGAGCCAGGAATTTGGCTTGGACAAAGGTACATAGGAAACCAACTTCTCTCCTCCGCAGCATCTCCCCACATTGTTGTTTGGGGATCGATCCTGCTATATGAATTTACATGGGGGGGTATGTATATGTGTGTAAGAGACTGAGAGACAGACAGACCAAGACTGAGACTGAGAGAGAGATTCCATATGTGTCTGATTACAGTCTTACAAAGTGACATACAAAGAAGTGAAAAGTCATATCAAGAGACAAAGATCCTTCCCTGCTAGTCCAGGCTCTAAACCAAATTATATTTAAGTGCCTTTTAAGAAAAGTCCTATCTTGGATACTTTTGGAAAATAGAGGTTCACTTTCCTTTATCATTTGTCTAAATTTTCATGTAACTGGTGTAAAGTGAAGGCATATATGAGCATAAACATATATGCAAACTTGCATTCATACATACATGCATGCATACATTTTAATCTGAATATCACTTATCTTTTACATTATAGTGTCAGCTATAGAATAACAAAGGATTTCTGTCCTCAGAATGAGAACCTTGAGAATATGATGTAAAAACAAAAAAAAATCCACAAAAATGATTTTTTTTAGCAAGAGAATTCTGAAATATGAAAAACCTGCATAAATCTGAGCTCATTGAATTAGACAAATACAAACAAAACTTCCAATAAACTGCTCCCTTAGTGGATGGGATTCACTATGAAGGTAGGAACTCCAGATCATCTATATTGCCTTAATTTCACTGCCAAGCATGATTCTGGCCTTTAATCAGTGGTTTCTGCTTAATTGAAACTGAACCCAGCACCAGAGGAAACTTCATAAAGCAGATATTTGCAAGGAGACCCCCAGTGTCCAATTAGAGCTTGGGAAAAATCATATGGCCTTTGACTGACCAAGATCAGTAGAATGAAAGTTAAGTTAAAAATAATAAGAATGATGGTAATAGGAATGGATCACATCAATGCTAAGGCTTTCTAGAAATTGGTGGGGAAGAATAGGGGAGAAAGGGGAGGAGACAGAAAGGGAGAGAGACACATACACACCTTGGAGCAGAGACAGTCAGAAAAACCTGCCCCAAAGTTCAAAATGACAGTTCCCTCAGTTGAGTGCCAAGGCCACCTGTGTCCTCCCAGTGGATCAGATTTATTGAGTGTAACATTTTAATAAAAAACACACACACCTTCCCACTTTAGTGCATTAAGAGATTTCTAGCAAAACATAGTAATGTTGCTATAAATTTTCCTCCCAGCACCCTCACAAGTAATAACTCAAGCCAAACATTTTGCATTTAATGTTTGTTTTGATGGCTACATTCCAGAAGAAGGGGTGGGGGCTCTTGGTTGGGGTTGGGACTGGCAGTTGGGAGGAGGAAGGCAAAAAAAAAAAAATACAAGGCCCTTCATTGGTGATTAGGCTGATGGTTTTAATAAAGTCTCTACAAATTAGAAAACCAACACTTGGACATCAGGGAAGGACCAAGAAGCCTCTTCAGGTAGTGAGTGAGGCAGCTGGCCTAGGTGATGAGCAGTTTTTAAAAAGCCGATGGGATGTTGGCCCAGGTAGCCATCTGGGTGACCCTTGAGGGTGAGGATTCCCATTGAGTTTCCTCTGGGTTTTTATGGCTTCCTTCTGGACACTACCGGTTAGCCCCATTTCAAGCAGACTTTGATCAGTTAAAAAACAAAATACGCTCAAGTCTATTTCAGACCTGGAAGAAATATTCAGTCTCCCTTTCTTATGATTATGCATTCAAGCCACAGTACTGGGAGTGATATTAAGTGGATGATAATAATAACAGCTGACATTTATATAGTGCTTTATGGTTTACAAAGCTTTTTAGGGTTTACAGAGCACTTTGCAGACATTAGATCATATCTGGTCCAGGGTCATACATTTCCAGATGAGGAAATGGAGGTCCAGAGGTCAAGTGACTTTCTCAGGTCATGGGGGCAAGAAGTGGAAGAGGCTGACATGAGCCTGGGACTCTTAACTTTAAATGAAGCAACTTTTTCATTAAAGAAGGGTCTTCTTTTGGTGGAAAGAGCATTGGACAGCAGTTAGCAGATCTTCCCACCTTCTGGTCATTATTAGAAACCTTAATTTCTTTTAAAAATTCTTTCAAAGATCATCTCCCATTGAACCTTTCTCCCAAAACTGCTTGTGCCTCCCCATCTGTGAATTCACCTTGTATGTAACTTGTAGATATTTTGTGTGGGTACTGTGGTCTTTTTGTGATGATTTTATTTAAAATATTGTGATTGGGGTGGCTAGGTTGCTCAGTGGATAGATCACCGGCCCTGGAGTCAGGAGTACCCGAGTTCAAATCTGGTCTCAGACACTTAATAATGACCTAGCTGTGTGGCCTTGCAAAAACTAAAAACTAAAAACTAAACTAAACTAAACTAAAATATTGGGATCAATCTTCATTATTGGCTGATAATTCATCATTATACAAAATATTTTTGCTCTAGAGTTGTTTTTCTTAATGCTTCCCTTATTTGCTTGATAAATAGAATTTGCGGTAGTGTTTTCTTCCTCAATTTGTGAGCATGCATTGCCAATTTTATTTTATAAAATTTGTCTTGGACATGTTCATGTGACTACATATTGTTTCCTTCCTAGTAAAATGAAAGCTTCTTTTTTTTTTTAAAGGTTTTTGCGAGGCAATGGGGGTAAGTGGCTTGCCCAAGGCCACACAGCTAGGTCATTATTAAGTGTCCGAGGCCAGATTTGAATTCAGGTATTCCTGACTCCAGGTGCTTTATCCACTGCGCTACCTAGCTGCCCCAAAATGAAAGCTTCTTGAGGGCAGGTGCCCATTACAGAGTGGGCACATAATAAAAACATGTTTCTTGATTGATTTGAACTTCAACTCCTGTTCCATCTTACAATGTGGGTCAGGTGCTTCATTTCTGAGTTTCATCTGTAAAATGGGTATAACAATACACAAATAGCTTACTCATAGAGTTTTTACAAAGCAAGTACTTTGAAAAGCTTGCATTACGTGAAGGTGTGTCACTATACCAAAGCGGTGTTGTCTCTTTTCCTACTTTGGAACAGAACTAAACCAAAATAATTTCCTAATGAATGATTCCTTATTCCTTATTTATAGACCTGTTAGGTTTCTCTTTAGGTATTTGCTTTGGTTATTTACCCAAGAGGATTTGCTCATCTTATTCTGTCCAGCCAAGGCAGGATGTATTTTAGGCTAACCTCCTGTAGAAAACCTCCCTGACCAATCTCTTCAGTCTAGACATCATTTACTCTTTTTTTTTTTAGATAAGCATTTGATGCTGTCTTGAAATAACTCTCGAAAGGTTTTTTTGAAGTTTCTTCAGTGTCTGTAATCTCCTCAACTAGACTTTGACCTTTTTGAGAGCATCTTTGTATGCTCTCTTTGCACAGTAGCTCAACACAAATGCTAAATGTCATAATAGCAATAATAACTCATATTTATAAAGTTGTCCCATCACCGTGATTTTGCCCTGACTGGTCCCCACCATCTGTAATGCTTTCCCTCCTTACTTCCAATTCTTAAGAATCCCTGTTTTCCTTCAGGATTCAGTTCAAGAGTGAACATCCACAGAGACTTTCCTGATCCCTCTGACTGTGAGTGTCCTTCCTCCTCAAACTGCCTTCCATGAATCATGAATATATTCTCTCCATACTGAGCTATCTTACTGCATGCTATCTCCTCCACTCACATGTAATCTTGGGGGGGGGGTAAATATTGTTTGCTTTTATCTCTTTAAGTTAGCACAACCAATGATTGTTAATTGTTTGATGCTTAATAGGTATTTGTTGAATGATTAACATTCAATGTTATGAAACTGAGTTCTCTTTCCCTGAACTGGACTGGGTTGCACTCCATTCTGTGCCTAGTCTGAATCTAGTCTTAAAGGTCCTTTTACTTTCTAAGCACTCACCATCAGCCTTTGCATTTATTATTATCATTGTTTTTACAATGCATAACCTTTGCAATTTCAAGGAAGAAGAGATAAATGGTTCCAGGACTTAGCTGAGGACAAGGACTAGTCTTGGATCTTTTATATTTTTTTTCCTGGATCTTTTAAAAGTGCTTAGCAGTCTTTTAGTCAGGACCCTCTCCTTCTATACCCCCTCCTCTCTCAAGTTTTAATGGGAGCTGAGCACTTTACACTCCATGAAACCTTTGGCATCATGACCCAAATGGTGTTGTTCTCTGATCTCACATTCAGGAGGCAGGACCCTGGCTCCATGCCTGAACAAAATGAAAGTCTAATGAGGGGTTGATAGTAGTGGCTCTCTTTTTGTCTTTGTCTCTATCTCTTTCTCTTTCTCTGTCTCCATCTCTCTCGGTGTTAGTGAATGTCGGCATTCTCAGAAACAAAATGGCAGCATGAAAACAGGGAAAGCAATGTTTTCATGAAGATGCTGTCAAACATGGATAGTCTAAAAAGATTATTGTAAATGGAAGAGGGCTAACCCAAGAAGCAGCAGATCTGGTTAGAATACTGACTCCCACACTCAGGTTCCTCCTTTGTACAATGTTATCAGTATATGAAATGAGATAACATATTTAAAGTATTTTACAAACCTTAACATACTATGCAAAATACTAGCTGCTGTTACTACTGATTCCACCACTACTACCACCATCACTACTCCTGCTGAGACTGCTGCTACAACTGGTGATGCTACAGCTACTATTACTGCCACTGCCACAACCACTGCCACTGCCACTGCCACTGCCACTGCCACTGCCACTGCCACTACCACTACCACTGCCACTGCCACTGCCACTGCCACTGCCACTGCCACTGCCACTGCCACTGCCACTGCCACTGCCACTGCCACTACCACTACCACTGCCACTGCCACTGCCACAACCACTGCCACTGCCACTGCCACTGCCACAACCACTGCCACTACCACTACTACTACCATTACCACTACCACTACTACCATTACTACTACTACTTATTATTATTATTATTATTACAACTACTACTACTATTACAACAACTACTACTACTACTACCATTACTACTTCAGGCGTCTGTTGTAAAGAAAGCAAAGCAGTATATATATATGTATATATATATATATATATACATATATATATATCTGGGAATTATTATGAGTATCTATTTTGAGGTCTTCTTCTGTAGCCTCATAAAATCATAGTTATGGCTCTTGAGAGGACATGCTGATGAAATATCAATCCTGGAAGGTCCTACCAATCTTAAAAGATTTTGTAGGAATAGTTTAACTAAACTCAGAGTGGCACAGGATAGGAACAAGGTGATGATGGTTTTTCTTGTTCCACACCCACTCATGTTCTCATGACTTACCTTCCACCGTCCCCAACTATGGTGAATTTACTTTGTTTTCATTTATGTGAACACATAGGGACTGCTTCATTTTAGTCTTTGAAATCTTATTTCTCATCAGAGTAGGGATAGGGACTGGACTTGCAATTTCTTTATTATAGGGATCACAGATTTAGATCTCCAAAGGACCTTAGAAATAATTGGTCTGACCCTCTTATTTAAAAATAATTTTTTTCCCAATTACATGTTAAAACAATTTTTAACATTTTAAAAAGAAGTTTTGAGTTCCAAATTCTATCCTTCTTTCCCTCCACTCCCTCCTCCCTGAGTTGGTGAGCAATCTAATATAGGTTAAAAATTGTAAATCATGTAAAACTTTTTCATATTAGTTATTTTATACAAGAAGACAAAAAATGAAAGAAATAAAAAATTGTATACTTCAGTCTATAGTCAGAAAACATGAGTTTCTTCTCTTCTTTTATTTCATCATGAGTCTTTTGGGATTGTCTTGGATCATTGTATTGCTGAGAATACATAGCTATTCACATTTCTTCATTATACAAAATTCTTGTTACTGGATACAATATTCTTCTGGTTCTGCTCCCTTCACTTTGCATCAATTTATGTAAGTTTTTCCAATTTTTCTGAAATCATCCTACTTGTCATTTCTTATGGCAAAATAATATTTCATCACAATCATAAATCACAATTTGTTCAACCATTTACAAATTGGTGGCCATTCCCTAGATTTTCAGATATTAATCAGCTCAAAAAGAGCTGCTATAAATATTTTTGTACAAGTAGATCCTTTTCTCTTTTGAAAAAAATCTCTTTGGCACATGACTTAGTCATGGAATTCAAAGGGCATGCACACTTTTATTGCCTTTTGGGAATAATTCCAAATTGTTCTCCAGAATGCCAATCGTCTCATTTAGATTGCAACTAAGACCCAGAGATAACCACCTACTGTGGCATATGAGGGCTATGATTGGAGAGGGTGAACTGCCCCTGATAAAATCATAGACTCTTGATTCCACAGCAGCATATTTCACCTTTTTAGAATCCCTGGTTTCCTACCAAACTCAGTTCAAGTGCATCTTTTCCATGGGACCTTTCCTGATCTCTCCAGATTTGAGTGCCTCTCATCGACCCCCTCCCCCAACTATAATGAATTTACTTTATTTCCATTTATGTGAACACATTGTTTCTCCTGTTAAAATATAAGCTTATCAAAGATAGGGACTGCTTCATTTGAATCTTTGAAATCTTATTTCTCAGCAGAGTAGGAATAGGCATTCAACTTATGATTTCATTGTTATAGGGAATTCCCAGATGAGAAAACTGTCCATTGATGCAGGGTAGCCCCAACTTAGAATGTTGCCTAAAGGAGTGAGACAGGTCAAATGTTTTGTCCAAAATCCCACAGTCAGCCCCTTAGGGGCTCTTTTGTCCCCATCACTCCAGATCTCCTTTGAATCAGTGCCAGATCTCTTTCTCTATTCTCTCTGCCATGTTGTGTAACAATTCATTTGGAAATGAATTGAATTAGCTCTAATTCCATGCCTGGATCAGTTCAGTAACCTAGGTTAAAGGGTATAGGAGTTTTCTTTGATTATTAGGGAGAGAGGCCAGATGAATTCTGAACTGTTGGAGACTTAATTGATATCTAGTCCAACCCTTCCATTTTTAGATGGGGAAACTGAAGTCTAGAAAAGGCATATGATTTGTTCATTTACCCAGTTAGCAAATTGGCAGGGGTAGGTTTTGAACCCGAGATCTTGGATTCCAGCTGTAGCATCTTTTCCTCTGCCTCTGTGCTGTCTCTAATCTGACCATTCATTTTATCAGATCATGAAGAGACCCTAAAGGAGATCATTGCATAAGAATCCTGGAGAGTGCTGTTCTAGTGGTTGAAGGGACTTTAGGAAATCTGATTCATTTGGGACTGATTGAATCTTCATTTGACAATCTCAAAGTGAGATATGATGTGGAACTTTCTTCCACTGTCCCTTTAGAGGAGAGAAGGGAAGACTAGATTACAGCAACCCTCCTCTTTTTTTCCAGTGATAGTTATTTTGAACCAATCTTTGGGTTCCTAGAGAATTACTGTACAAGGGTGTCCACTTAAAAAATTAGACTATGATAAAATATGACAGGCAAATTGGTAGTCAGTTGACAGGCAGCCAAGGAGTCAAGACCAGTTAGGTGGTATAGTGGATAGAGTCCCTGGTCTGCAATCAGGAAGACTCATCTTGAGTTCAAATCTGGTCCCACTTACTAGGTGTGATCCTGGTCAAGTCACTTAATCCTATTTGCCTCAGTTTCCTCATCTATAAAATGAACTTGAGGAGGAAATGACAAACTACTCCAGTATTATTGCCAAGAAAATCCCGAATGGGGTCATGAAGAACAATTGAACAGCAACATGGTGTCAAAAAGACCCAAGTTCAAGATTTACCTGTTCTAGTTGTATGACCTTAGACAAGTATCTTAACTTGCTTTGGGCAGACCTTTAAAGTCAAAAGTTTTAGGGAGCTGCAAATTTGCATTTATGGAGGGAGTTTTGACAAGAAACTCCCTATATTAAAGAAATCCCAAGTCCAAACTCTAACTTTACCCTTAATTCTACTCAACATCCCAAATCTATTGAACATTAATAAATCTTTGAGGATTCATAAGATAACCCAGCATTTGGAGGCCCCCAAGGGTCATCATTAGTAAATAGCTACCTTGAACACACTTCTGGAGCCCTAAAGAGCTAGTTAATAAAGATTTCTGCCTGATAGCTTTTAATGTACACCATTACTCTGACCACATAATTGAATGTTTCTA